>NW_015506009.1:652791-666797 GCF_001515645.1 Sinocyclocheilus grahami | reverse complement strand
ATCACCACGGTAAGCAGGGAGGGGACCAGAGCATATTACAGTGTCTGACATCGTGCTTGCAAGTTCACACACCTCTTTAATGTTAATTTTAGTGATCTCCGACTGGCAAAGTCGAACATCATTAGCGCCAGCATGAATAACAATCTTACTGTATTTACGTTTAGCATTAGCCAGCACTTTTAAATTTGCCAAGATGTCAGGCGCTCTGGCTCCCGGTAAACATTGGACTATGGTGGCTGGTGTCTCTATTTTCACGTTCCGTACAATAGAATCACCAATAACTAGAGCACTTTGATCAGGTTTCTCAGTGGGTGCGTCACTGAGAGGGGAGAACCTGTTTGATGTTTTGATCGGAACGGTAGAGCGGTGTTTTGGCCCATGACTATGCCGCCTCACAGTCACCCAGTCGCCCTGCCGCAGAGGCATTGTAACTGGAACCGAGCAATGTACTCCCTGAGCTAGTCGCATCCAAAGCCGTTACTAGAGCCCTCACATTCTTACTGTCCTCAATTAAAGTTTGGATGCGTGTCTCTAATTCTGAAATCTTCTCTGTCAGCCTAACTATTTCCCTGCATTTATCACATGTGAATCCCTCGTTGCCGACAGAGAGAGATAAACTATACATGTGGCAAGCGGTGCAAACAACAATAGGAGGATAAGAAGCCATTACTCACCGTGATTGATGAATGATTCTTACTTACCACAGTTGTTTGATGAACTTGTGAAAAAGCGGAGCGTGAGAGAAAATAAAAGGAGCGAGAAACAGAGAAAAAAAAGAAAAGAAAACAGCAATAGGCGCAAATGGAAATGCTAATGCAAGCTAACCGGCTAACGAATGCTATCGCGCTGCAGGTGCGCTGTACTTGCGATTTTAGAATAAAAGTGAACGATCAAATAAACAGATTAGGTTGAAAGATAATATCAGAAATATGGTGGGAATTAAGTTATATTTTATCACTTTAAACAACAGAGAGTGATAGTATAGATAGAGATTCTACAGAAAAGCGAGACTACACGGAGCTACAATCACAAACCTGTTCACAGATGGGGAAGTCGTGGCCTAATGGTTAGAGAGTTGGACTCGTAACCCAAAGGTTGCGGGTTTGAGTCTCGTACCAGCAGGGATTGTAGGTGGGGGGAGTGAATGTACGGCGCTCTCTCCCACCTTCAATACCACAACTGAGGTGCCCTTGAGCAAGGCACCGAACCCTTAACTGCTCCCCGGGTGCCGCAGCATAAATGGCTGCCCACTGCTCCGGGTGTGTGTTCACGGTGTGTGTGTGTGTTCACTGCTGTGGGTTAAATGCAGAGCACTAATTCCAAGTAAGGGACACCATACTTGGCCACATGTCACGTCACATTTATTTTTTTGTCACGTCACAAAGGTGAAAAATCACAAAAGGTGTTCAGTTATTCAAAAAATAAAAGTCAGGTGTGTTGGAGCTGGGGTGGAACTAAAGTATGCAGGAAACTACCCCTTAAATATTGATGATATTCCTTAAGGTATTAACATTTAGTTAATCTTTGTTAATGTCATGAACTAATTAATTTATTAACATGTACTGTATAGCTTAAATTGCTAACATTTGTTAATGCGTTAGTTAAGGTGACTAACCATGAATATTAGGTAACTAACCATGAACATTACCTCTTTACAACATTTCAAGTCAAGTCACCTTTATTTGTATAGCACTTTATACAATACTGGTTGTGTAAAAGCATCTTTACAGTGTCAAACAGGAAAATAGTTTGTCAATAATGCAAGAAGACAATAACAGAGTCATTTTTCCAGCTAAAGTCAGTTCACTTCCAATAGTGTCTGTTCAATCAGTCAAGCGTCCCCAACTAAGCAAGCCAAAGGCAACAGTGGCAAGGAACCAAAACTCCATCAGTGACAGAAATGGAGGAAAAACCTTGGGAAAAACCAGGCTCAATCGGGAGGCCAGTTCTCATCTGGCCAGATGAAACCAGCATGGCGTGGTTTAATTCCAGGCTGCAACACAGGTGCAGAGGACTTGTCTGGTTCCCATGGTCTTGTGCTGGTGGTCGTCGAGGTGATGAGTTCTTCGCAGGGGATCTGTCTCTGGGGCTCATCTAGTTGTCCCGATCTCCGCTGACAGGTGCTGACTAGGTGCTGATCCACCATCTGATCTGGATACAGACTGAATCTGGTGGCTACGGTGACCTCGGAATAAGAATTAAACAGACTAATATTAGCGTAGATGCCATTCTTCTTACGATGTAGTGAGTACATTGGCTGTTATGGGAAGTGTTCCCGGTTCCAGTTGACCTAATTAATGCAGCCTAACAATCCTTTATATATATATAGATATGGCGCCGACGCTGATGGCTGCCTCCGTGGCATGCTTGGAACACACACTATTTATTCACTCATACACTTATTTATCTAACACACACACTCAGTCTACATTTCAATTTGCACATAATATACCTGTACATACAACTGTCTATTGTTATATACCTGTACATACAATTGTCGATTTGTATATTTTTATTCCTTAGTTACTTGTTCTATTTTTTCTATTTTTTATTATCTGTGTTTTTGTTCTGTCACTGTCATTCTGTTACACTGTGGAGCTTCTGTCATGAAAACAAATTCCTCGTATGTGTAAACATACCTGGCAATAAAAAAAAAACTAAACTCAACTCATTTAACAGATTAGAATCTTTTAGAGTATTTAATCTAGATTTAAACTGACAGAACTGTGGGTCTGTCTCCCGAACAATGCAAGGTAGATTTTTCCAGAGTTTGGGAGCTAAATAGGAAAAGGATCTGCTGCCTGCAGTTAAATTTGATATTCTAGGTATTATCAAATGGCTAGAGTTTTGAGACTGCAGCGGACATGAAGGACTATAATGTGATATGAGCTCGCTCAAGTTCTGAGGAGCTAAACCATTCAGGGCTTTATAAGTAATTAGCAAGATTGTGCAGAGTGCAGAGTTGACATAACCGGGCTAATATGGTCGTACTTCCTGGTTCTAGTAAGAACTCTAGCTGCTGCATTTTAGAGTTAGTGTTTGTTTATTAAGCGCACAGAGCAACCACCCAATAAACCATTACAATAATTTAACCTTGAGGTCATGAACGCTTGAAGTAACGTTTTTGCATTTGACATTGAGAGCATGTTAAATATTGGTTATAATGTCACATTCTACAATGTTTCATGAAAAGTGGGACTTTAAACACAGTCTGAAATCATCAAGGAATGGTAATAGTGATGTGATGAACAAATATCCATTGTGGTCTTTGCCCAGACACTTCCTTATCTGACTGGAGATTTGAAAGTGTTTCGGCCTCTTTGACTTCATAGCTTCATAGCTGTCTGTAAACTGTCCACCTTTGCATTACAGTTGTATTTAACATTATTACATTTCTTCAGGATCACTCAATAAAACAAAAACTTGGCACAAATGCCATGATAGGAAACATGGTGTTGAGCCTAAACTTGTTAATGTGTTCTTGTATACAGTCAAACTCAATATGCTTAGTATACCCAAATCATTAGTGGAAACTGATTACATCAAAATATTCAAGTCAACTATATACAGGTAAGAAGATGCACCCAGAATATTAACACAACATGCTGTCAGGGATTCTGCACCATCACAATCACTGACATCACCAGCCCCGATGCACACCAGATCCCAGTCACCTGATTATTGATCACCCGCACCTGCACTCTGTAATCAAGGCCTCTTCATAAATGCTCCGTACTCAGTCTGTCATCGTCCGGTCTACAGTTCACTTACCCGAACTTACCTGACTCTCCTAAGCACACAATTTCAAAACACGTCCAAATGGTCATTAGCTAAGGGGTTCATGTTCGTGGGTTCGTGGACACTATTTGTCCGATTGCCCACTATTTTGAGCAAATGTTCTGTTGACCTCCGCTGACCGCTCCCAAGACACGCCCCCATCCCACGAACCCACTATTTGTCCAATTATACACTATAGTGGGCAAATATCCCATTGACCACTGCTGACTGCTCCCAAGCCACGCTCCATCCCACAAATCTACAATTTGTCCGATTACCCACTATTTTGGGCAAATGTCACACTTGCAACATTCACACTTGCAATTTACACCATTATAAAAAATGATGCGTTCGTGGACAGTGGCATTATGGGATGAAACTGGGTGCTGTGGACTCAGGGGGACCTTTTGAGTGCAGTAAAATAATTTTTATCAAGAATGCTCCTTGATTTAAAATGTCCAAATAAATACTATCTGGAGCCCATGCAATAAGTCTGAATTGGGACAATCATCCCATTTGCAATTTATTCAGTGGGATCAGTATAATAGATTAGTGAGATTGTGCTATGAAATAAATTGGAAGTGGAATATGTGTCCATTTGCAATTTACTGTATGGAATCTCTACAATAGGTCAGTGGGATGATTGTCCTCTAACCACTTAAAGCGCCCCCGTACAATAAATTGCAAGTGGGACATATGTCCATTTGCCATTTAATGAATGGGTCCGTTATAATAGGTTAGTGGAATGATTGTCCACTAACCACTTAAAGCGTTCCCATACAATACATTGCAAGTGGGACATGTGTCCATTTGCCATTTAATAAATTGGATTGCTATAATAGGTTAGTGGGATGATTGTCCACTAACCACTTTAAGTGTTCCATACAATAAATTGCAAGTGGGACATGTATCCATCTGCCATTTACTGAATGGGATAGCTATAGTAGTTTAGTGGGATGATTATCCACTAAGCACTTAAAACATTCCCATGCAATAAATTGCAAGTGAGATGTGTCCATTTGCAATTTATTGAATGGTATCCCTATAATAGGTTAGTTGGATGTTTGTTCACCAATCTATTAAACTGAAACCACACACTATATTGCAAGTGGGATCTGTGTCCATTTGCAATTTATGGAATGGGAACACTATAACAGCTTCGTGGGATGAATGTCCATCCAACCTATTAATCCAATACCATTCAATAAGTTGCATGTGGGCTCTGTTTCCATTTGCATTTTACTGAATGGGATCGCTATAATGGGTTAGTGGGATGTTTGTCCACCAATCTATCAAACCAAAACCATACAATAAATTGCAAGTGGGATCTGTGTCCATTTGCAATTTATGGAATGGAAACACTATAATAGGTTAATTGGATGATTTTATCCCCCTGACCTAAGTTGATCCAATACAATAAAGTGCAAGTGCGATCTGTGTCCATTTACAATTTATTGAATGGGATTGCTATAAAAGGTTAGTGGGATGATTGTCCACCAATCCATTTAACCGATCCCATTCTATAAATGGGAAATTGACACCTATCCCACTTGCACTCTATTGAGTGACATGTCCATGTTCTAATTTATTTAATGGGCCCCAGATAGTGTTTTTTTGGACATTTTAAATCAAGGCCCATTCATGATAAAAAAATATTTTACTGCACTCAGCAGGTCCCCCTGAGTCCGTGGTACCCAGTTTCGTCCCAAAGTTCCACTGTCCACGAAACCACTATTTCAGACAATGGAATAAATTTCAAGTGGGATCTCCATATCTCAGTTCTGAAAAAGGTTAGACTGCTAGAACTTGCATTCCTGTCTTAGTCCCTTTGGGTATTTTCGATAGAAAAAAAATGTTTCTCCAATCTTCTTGAAACTCTGGTTTCTAATAGAGGGCACTGAGACTAAAACAGGAATGCAGGAATGTTTGGAGGCTCTAGAGCCTTCCAGGGCTGAGATATGAAGATCCCACTTGCAATTTATGACATTATAGAAAATAATGGGTCCGTGAACAGTGGAATTTTGGGATGAAACTGGGTGATGTGGACCTGCTGAGTGCAGTAAAATAATTTGAAAAAAATCATGAATGCACCTTGATTTAAAATGTCCAAATAAACACTATCTGGAGCCCATGCAATAAGTCTGAATTGGGACATAGTAATACATAGTAGATAAGTGGACAGTCATCCCATTTGCAATTTAGTCAGTGGGATGTGAGAGTTGAAAACAGGAAGTATGTCCACCTGCAATTTATTTAATGGGCCTTCTGTACTGGTCCCGTGGACACGTGAATAAAGTGTATTCTTCATAAGTATGAGTGATATTGTTTATGAGAACACCTCTACTGGAAGCAGGACACTCCAAATAACCCATTCATGCAACTTTCATGTAATAAAATAGTGTAATATGCATAAAAAATGAATGTCCATGGAACCACTATATAGGGCCCACTGAATAAATTGGAAATGGGATGTTTCTTTATGTTAGATTAAAAATAACATTCATATTGGGGCCAGGGCCTAGGGGCGTCGAATGCTTGAGCGTGGGGCCCTGATGTACGACGTGAAAAGGGCCAAAGTCCTCAGCATTTGGGAAGACCATTAAAAAAAGTCAGCAAAAATATTCAGTGAAAAATACAGACATGTGCTTGCCCCTTTTCGGACCTTTTGACCCCTAAGCAAGCTCGTAGGGCCACCAAACTTTTCCACCCAGTCGAGGGGGTCCCATTGAGACAAAGATTTCGAATTCGGCCTGATCGGACCCTTCTGAGCCGTGTCGGCGAACTCTCTATGTTAAGCCCATTCAAATAAATTGAGAGCGGGACTTTTTTAGGGAAGTCCCAGGGGGACCAAATCACACACGCAGTTGTGTCAGGAGCCCTGGAGTGACGTGGTGGAAGGGCCCGGGCCTGGGGCCCAAAAAAAATTTTTTCCTGATTTTTCATCCATTTCTCTGTCTGCCATTGAAGTCAATAGGAGAGGCCTAGAAACAGCCCCGATTTCAGTGAGACACGCGGCTGGACTTAAAAGGCTAGGGAAGCCACCAGGGCCCTCAAACTCGGGAGCCTGAACAGGGGCCCATGACAGCGGTGCGTGCCGAGTTACGAGGCTCAGTGACCTTCCATCTCCATACGGGAGACGTCCCGCTTCCCATTTATACGCGTAACTATTTTTCGTGGACACGTGGTCCCTTTTTTGACCTTTTGACTTCTGAACGAGTTTGTAGGGTCCCCAAAATTTTCTGCCCGCTAAAGGGACTCCTGACGATATGCAAATGGTGCCCTTTAGAGCGACGTTCCGAGGGCCCCCGGACCTAATGTTGAAGGAAATATTTTTGGGCCTTTGCACAAAATCTCTGCTGCAGGCCTCTCTGTCTTATACCCACTCAGAGCCTTTTGAGTGATTTATTTGGTCGGGAGAGGAGCTTTCTCAGAAGATCCTATGGCTTTGAGCTTCGGGGCCCCTGAGAAGCAAGAATCTCGAATCTTGCAGCCCTACGTCCTGTGGTCTCAGAACGGGAGACGTCCCGCTTCCCATTTAAGTGCGTAACTGTTTTGTGGACGCACGTTCCCTTTTTGACCTTTTGACCCCTGAACGAGTTCGTAGGGTCACCAAACTTTTCCTCCCGCTAAAGGGACCCTTGACGATACGCAAATGCGCCCTCTAGTCAATCGGCCCTTTCGGAGTTGTGTCCACGAAACCGCTAGGCCAAACCAATTCAAATTAATGGAGAGTGGGATTTTTTTATAAAGGTGTTAGCAGTCCCAAATTTGACAGGGGGTTCGTGGGGCCCCCCAAAGTGCTCCATCTAGAGCACCAGTTGATCAGAGCGCCTTTGCGTCGGACGTCATTTAAACAGCCAGGCAGGGCATCGGTGAGCGTCCGCAGTTCGAGGGCGCCTGGCCCCTGCCTGAGGACCACATGGGAATGCTTTCTGTGAAAATAGCCGTGTTCCTCCTCCACGACACCGACAGTGAAAGCAGAGTCACTCAACAATAATGCAAAGTCAATATATCATTCTAGAGTCCTGTGAGGGGTATGATGTGGCATTAAACAAGAAATTTCTTGGGGGGGGGGGTTAAGGAGTCGTTCTGGCACAATAGTGGAGAAGTGGACAAATAGAGTGTTCGTGGGACCTGGGGCACAGGGGCAAATGGTCAGCGGGGGTCAAGGAGACGTTCCGGCAAAATAGCGGTGAAATGGACAAATAGTGGGTTCGTGGGACAGGGCCCCTAGCCCAAGTGACCCCCATGTACCCGGTATCAGACGTGGTGGCCATCTTGGCCGGGGACTCCGGTGTGGCATGCGCGACGTGAGCAGGCCCTGGATAGGGAGGCATGACGTGAGCAGGCCTGGCGTGGCAGGCATGACGTGAGCAGCGTCAAGCTAAAAGCGTCATATTGAAGTCGACTAGTCGATTAGTCGGTGCAACCCCTAATACACACACACACACACACACATTATACAATAACATGTTATTATTAATATAGGCCTTATATTTATTTTATAATTAATATAACATTTATTTTTTAATTATTATATTATTATCATAATTAGATATTTTTGCAACAAACACAGAAGAAATACATTATTTCTGGTATCTCATCTGTAGCCCCAATACCATTGCATCTAATTTGCTTTGTATAATAAGGTATACAGTTACATTTGGATTGTTAGACAAAATCAAAAAGTATTTTGAGAAAGCACACAGGTTAGCTGGTTGGTCACAAACAATCATCTTCTCCAAGAATGCTAATTATGAAGCTTTTGAACTTTCGAGTTAACGTCAGAGTAATGCGAACTGCCATGGCTAAAGGCAAGATTATGTACGGGGAGCCAAAGGGTTAGGATTTTTTCTGATCTCTCAGTGGAGTTTCTACATCAAAGGAAGCATTTTGATGGGGTAAACCTCACATACTGTTCATCAGTATGACAACTGATGGAAAGGTGCATGAGTTTGAAGACCCAACAGATGCCGAAAAGTTTCTACAGAGAATACAAAGAGCAGGTGATGCGTAGGGGACTTAAACTCTCCTCAATTAGTGATACATGACATTGCTTTTTCCACAATTCTGTAGATTTCCTAATCCCACTTGGGTATGGTTTCAGGCTCACTCTCAATATTAGTCATTAGTATTATTATTTGTCTCTATTTTTCCTTTATGCTGTTACACCATTGTTGGGTCGATTTTTCCATTCAATGGTAAGTGCTGTTTTCCTTTTTTTCCCTTAAACTAATGGTTGTAGACTATACTATTATTGAGTATGAAATATGGTACCAGGCTCATTTGTGTTAAATATATCAGTAATTTAAAAGACAAAGTTTAAAGCTTAAATATTTTATAAAATTGTAATGCCAGGAGATTCACATGTCTCCTATTTGTTGTAGACAAAATAGAGACCACTGGTATGCCAGCCGCTCGTACTGACATCAGTGGTGGGTCCATCACATTGGCAATCATTCTTGTCAGTCCTGGACCAAGCTCCGCATCTGCAGGTTTACACACACATTATACCCCCCCCTCCAAAAAAAATAATTAGGGAAAACTTGCATGGCAGCCGTGGCATGACAAGGCTCTGGCATAGCGACCACCATGGGACTAGACTTAGGTGTGGCGACTCAGACGTGGTGGCCGTCTTGGCCGGGGACTCCGGTGTGGCATGCGCGACGTGAGCAGGCCCTGGATAGGGAGGCGTGACGTGAGCAGGCCTGGCGTGGCAGGCATGACGTGAACACGCCCTGGATTGGGAGGCGTGACATGAGCAGGCCCTGGCTTGGCCAGCGTGGCGTGAGCAAATTCTGACATGATGGTTGGGGTGTGAAGATGCTCCGGGGTAGCAGTCATAACATGATGAGACTCTGGTGAGGTGCCGTGTTCCTCCTCCACGACACCGACAGTGAAAGCAGAGTCACTCAACAATAATGCAAAGTCAATATATCATTCTAGAGTCCTGTGAGGGGTATGATGTGGCATTAAACAAGAAATTTCTTCAGACAGACCAAAACGAAAAATATGTCTTTGAGTGCAATATCATTAAAGTCTACCTGGTAACACAGTTCACAGAATGCTGCCACGTAGTCCTCAATGCAACAATTACCTTCACGAAGGCACAACATTTTTGCTGCTGGATCCATAGTGATCTGGTGTACTGTAAAGCTGTTGGATCTGTGGTTGGCGAAGTATTCTGTAACGGACTGAGTGTTACAAGGAAGATCAAAATGCAAGCTTTATTTAAAACAGATCGTGGTCAAGACAGGCAGGGTATACACACACATTATACAATAACATGTTATTATTACTATAGGCCTTATATTTATTTTATAATTAATATAACATTTTATTTTTAAATGATTATATTATTATCATAATTAAATATTTTTGCAACAAACACAGAAGAAATACATTATTTCTGGCATCTCATCTGTAGCCCCAATACCATTGCATCTAATTTGCTTTGTATAATAAGGTATACAGTTACATTTGGATTGTTAGACAAAATCAAAAAGTATTTTGAGAGAGCACACAGGTTACCTGGTTGGTCACAAACAATCATCTTCTCCAAGAATGCTAATTATGAAGCTTTTGAACTTTCGAGTTAACGTCAGAGTAATGCGAACTGCCATGGCTAAAGGCAAGATTATGTACGGGGAGCAATAGGTTAGGTTTTTTTTTTCTTCTGATCTCTTGGTGGAGTTTCTTCATCAAAGGAAGCATTTTTATGGAGTAAAACTCACATACTGTCCATCAGTATGACAACTGATGGACAGGTACATGTGTTTGAAGACCCAGCAGATGCCGAAAAGTTACTATAGGGAATACAAAGAGCAGATGATGCATAGGGGACTTACACGTTTTGTAAACTCTGCTCAATTATTGATACCTGGTGGGATATGACATTGCTTTTTTTCTCAATTCTGTAGATTTCCTAATCCCACTTGGGTATGGTTTCACACTCACTCTCAATATTAGTCATTAGTATTATTATTTGTTCTTTTTAATTTTTTTTATTAATTATTATTTTAATCTATTTTATATTTATTAGTAAAAATAAGCACAAAGATGCAAATAACAAACAATAGGACCAATACAATTGAGAAAATATTTAAAAGAAATAAAGATTATTATAAAGATCCTTTATGTTATTCATGTACTGTAGTCTAACAGCAGCATTTTAGTAAGAAATAACGGAAATTGAATAATCAAATGTAAAATAAAACTGCATATAGTCTTAATTAATTAAATGTAGACTGATAAATGTTAAAGCTACTTAAGTAATTCAGTCAGGAGCAGAGTTATTTTTTCTTTGTCTTATTGTCTGATTACAATTAAGGATATTGACAACAGCAGGTATGTTAAGCTGCTGTCACTTTAAGACACATACGTGGTTCCAATATATCAATCCATATTTCTTCTAATTTCTTATTTTAAATTTTACATTGTCATTTAGCAGATGCTTTTATCCAAAGCGACTTACAAATGATGACACTAAAAGCAGTCAAAACTAACAAAAGAGCAACAATCTCGGTTAGCCTAACGCAGCACATGTAGCAAGGTGTATATATATATATATATTTATATATATATTATACACACACATATACACACAAATACATATACACACACACAAAGAAAAACAAGTAGATAGAATAGAAAAAATAGAAAGCTAGTTTTTTATATAAAAAATAAGATAAATATAGATAAAGTAGAATTAAAATAGAATAGAAAGTGCTAGAGTTAGAGGGTCAAATAAAGGTGGAACAGATGTGTTTTTAGTCGTTTCATGAAGATGGCTAAGGACTCAGCTGCTCGGATTGAGTTGGGCAGGTCATTCCACCAGGAAGGGAACAGTAAATGAAAAAGTATGCAAGCTTCTAGAGGGCACATAAATGGTGGTGCAGAGCCAGTGGTGGTTTTGTAGGCAAACATTAATGCCTTGAATTTAATGCGAGCAGCTACTGGTAGCCAGTGCAAATTGATGAAGAGCAGTGTGACATGCGTTCATTTTGGCTCATTAGAGATTAATCTTGCAGCGGCATTTTGGATTAATTATAGAGGTTTGATAGAAGTGGCTGGAAGACCTGCCAAGAGAGCATTGCAATAGTCCAGCCTGGATAGAACAAGAGCTTGAACAAGGAGTTGTGTTGCATGTTCTGAAAGAAAGGGCCTGATCTTCCTAATGTTGTATAAAGCAAATCTGCAGGACTACTTCAGGTAGTTTTAGCAATGTGGTCTGAGAAATTCAGCTTATCGTCAATCACAACTCCAAGGTTTCTAACTGTTTTTGAAGGAGTTATGGTTGATGAGCCTAACTGGATGGTGAAATTTTGATAAAGTGATGGGTTTGTTGAAACCACAAGCAGTTCTGTCTCAGCCAGGTTGAGTTGAAGGTGATGGTCCGTCATCCAACAAGAAATGTCTGTTAGACATGCTGAGATGTGAGCAGCTATCGTCGGATCACCAGGATGGAATGAGAAGTAGAGTTGAGTGTCATCTTGACAGTGACAGAACGTAGTGATGCCATGTAGACAGAGAAGAGAAGTGGTCGAAGAACTGAGCCCTGAGGCACCCCAGTAGCTAGATGTTGTGACTTGGACACCTCACTTCTCCAAGATACCTTGAAGGACCTATCTGAGAGGTAAGACTCAAACCACTGGTGTGTGGTTCCTGAAATGCCATTTTCCAATAAGGTTGACAGGAGACCCTGGTGGTTCACCATATCAAAAGCAGCAGACATATCCAGCAAAATAAGTATAGAAACAAACCGATCGTTTCGTGTCTTAGGACATCACTGTGTCGTCACGAGCCGTAGGGTTTAATTTGGATTTGTCTGTGCATGTTTTTTTTACTCATAGATTTTGTTATCATTGCCATGCATTATACGACTGATAGACTGCAACGGCTCGACTTAAAAATCATAATTTGTGTTCTACTGAAGAAACAAATTCACCTACATCTTGGATGCCCTGGGGGTAAGCAGGTAAACATAACATTTTCATTTTGGGGTGAACTATCCCTTTAAGAAGTCGGGTTATACAAGACTGTTTAAATGTTGAGGGAAAAACACCAGTGTGAAGGGATGTGTTAACGATGTGAGTCAGTGCAGGTACAACGGCAGGAGAAATGGCTTGAATGAGATGAGATGGAATAGGATCAAGCGGACAAGTAGTAGGATGATTGGAAAGGATGAGTTTAGAGACTTCTGCCTCAGAGAGTGGAGAGAAGGATGAAAAGAGTGTATGATTGCTGGTAAGATGTGTTTGACAGTTTGTGGTGAAGCAAATTGTGCACTGAGGTTTGTAATTTTATTAATGAAGAATGTGGCAAAGTCGTCAGCTGTTAGAGTTGATGAAGGAGGGGGAGGAGGAGGACAAAGGAGGGAGGAAAATGTTTTAAAGAGCATGCGAGAGTTAGGCGTATTATTATATTTTCACTTAAGACATAACCAAATGTTTTTACGTGAATACTATCAAACATATCTATGCTTCATTTTTCATTAATCTTTCTTTAGCACTCCAACCCATCAAAAATTAAGCAGTCGTGGGGAACAATATATATTGTCATGCACACACTCCAAAGTTATGTGAGCGAGCTGCGGCCAAGACAGTGAGTGAACGTGTTTCACCGACATCATGTCGACAGATGAGGTTCCTTATACAGGTGCATCTCAATAAATTAGAATGTCGTGGAAAAGTTCATTTATTTCAGTAATTCAACTCAAATTGTGAAACTCGCGTATTAAATAAATTCAATGCACACAGACTGAAGTAGTTTAAGTCTTTGGTTCTTTTAATTGTGATGATTTTGGCTCACATTTAACAAAAACCCACCAATTCACTATCTCAACAAATTAGAATAATTCATAAGACCAATAAAAAAAAAAATGTGAATTGTTGACCTTCTGGAAAGTATGTTCATTTACTGTACATGTACTCAATACTTGGTAGGGGCTCCTTTTGCATGAATTACTGCATCAATGCGGCATGGCATAGAAGTGATCAGCCTGTGGCACTGCTGAGGTGTAATGGAAGTCCAGGTTGCTTTGATAGCGGCCTTCAGTTCATCTGCATTGTTGGGTCTGGTGTCTCTCATCTTCCTCTTGACAATAGCCCATAGATTCTCTATGGGGTTCAGGTCAGGCGAGTTTGCAGGCCAATCAAGCACAGCAACACCATGGTCATTTAACCAACTTTTGGTACCTTTGGCAGTGTGGGCAGATGCCAAGTCCTGCG
>NW_015506009.1:641251-652673 GCF_001515645.1 Sinocyclocheilus grahami | reverse complement strand
GAACCAAAGACTTAAACTAATTCAGTCTGTGTGCATTGAATTTATTTAATACACGAGTTTCACAATTTGAGTTGAATTACTGAAATAAATGAACTTTTTCACGACATTCTAATTTATTGAGATGCACCTGTATTTACACCGTTATTATCATTTAATTTGGATTTTCTTGGCAAAACTGCCGTGAGTCTTTCACATAAAAATCAGTCAGCAGGTAAATGAGGAAGTTCAACCTGCCACAGGAGCTGCTCACACAGTTCTACTCGGCCGTCATTGAGTCTGTCATGTGCACTTCAACTGTCAGCTAATGTCTGCTACCAAATCAGACATCAGAAGACTACCACGGACAGTCAGGACTGCTGAGAGAATCATTGGTGCCCCCCTGCCCACCCTTCAAGATCTTTACACCTCCAGAGTGAGGAAAAGGGCTGGCAAAATCACTCTGGACCCCTCACACCCAGCACACTTCCTCTTTGAACTGTTGCCTTTTGGCTGGCGCTACAGAGCACTGAGCACCAAAACAGCCAGACACAAGAACAGCTTTTCCTCCAGGCCATATTCCACCTGAACAACACAAACATCTCAGGACTGTACATCTGTAAATAACTCATCAAAACTTTCATCTGTAAGTAGCACATACACATTTCTGTCTATTGACATTTTGATTTTCTCTATATTTTATTACTATATTGTTATTTATAATGCATTGTCTATTCTCATTATTAGTAGTGTTTCTTTTTTCACCTTAAATTATATGTATGTCTGCACTATGTCTGTACTTTCTGCACTGGAAGTTCCTGACACCAAGATGAATCCATTGTGTCTGTAAACACTTGTCAATAAAGCTCTTTCTGATTCAGATTTATATCGTTTTAAATGTTTCGTTACATGCTGTTCACACATTGGCCATAACAAAAGTGATTCATACTTGAAAATGCTTTCATATAGCCCCCTTAAAAATTGTATTTCGTCCATAGAAACAAGTAGTTAACATTATCTAGAAAGCAAATTCACAAGTTCTAGAGCAGCACAGTGTAACGAATCATCCACTGAAGGCGAGCGTAGTGAAGAACCCAAGTGCAGTTTATTTATAAAGGTGATCCAAACAATAATCCGAGACTTGACTTGACATGTACAGACTTGACTAGAACAGACTTGACGACTC
Source organism: Sinocyclocheilus grahami (assembly GCF_001515645.1). Taxonomy (NCBI): domain Eukaryota; kingdom Metazoa; phylum Chordata; class Actinopteri; order Cypriniformes; family Cyprinidae; genus Sinocyclocheilus; species Sinocyclocheilus grahami. The sequence goes on along the minus strand of NW_015506009.1, from coordinate 651,511 downwards.
ATGAACAGACTTGACTAAAACAGACTTGACGAGGCATGAACAGACTTGACTAAAACAGACTTGACTTGGCATGAACAGACTTGATGAGGCATAACAGACTAGACTCACCGACAGCGGGTTACAACATCAATACACGACAAGGAACAATGACAACATGAAGGCTACTTATAGCAAACAATACAGGTCACATGACAAGAACAAACCAATGGGAAACAAGACACATGACTAAGACTACCAATCAGAACGTGACACATACACAAGGCAGAGCTACATGAGGGCAAGGGAAGCATGACACTAACAGGGTGAAACAATTACAACATAAAAGACATGGAAAACATGAACATGAAACAAAACCCAAACACCAAAGCCCACATTACACACAGCTATTTAAAAATTGCTATTTTCTTCTGTCCAGTAATGACATTCATTGAGCAATATCTGATAGTACATATTTTAGTACCTACACTGTCAGACATTTCAAAGGGTTTTTACAGTAACTTAAGTTACTGTAATTAAGATTTTCAGTAGCAAACTGTATTTGGTTTACAGTTGCAAACTGTACTGTTTATAGTAAATTACTGTAAAAAAATCCAGTTCCTCTCCTGTCTTAGGACATTTTGCAGTGCATTATATTGTATCATCTGGACTTATCCTAACAAAGACTCTTTAGGCAACAGAAACATAATAGGGAAAAAAGATAAGTAGCCAAAGAATACATAGCCATCCGCAAAACCCAGGTGCTGCTCCAAAACGTGGCCACCACCTTTGCTCACCATCCACTTTGTTAGTGACAGAAATGTCTTCTCTGAAAAACAAGTAGAAATGGCACACTTTTAAAAGGCAAACCCCATACAGAATACACACAGCTCTCAAAACCATAGTTGTTCTCTTACCATGAATTATCAGTCTCAGGGTGGCTGGCCTGCTCATGTCTTTCTTGATGCTTCATTGCAGTTGCCTTTAAAACACAAATACAAATAAATCTGTAAATTGTAGCGTCTGGACCAATCAAACACAATATATATTTTGTTAGCTATATTTAACAAATCCTCTGTAACCCCCCTCAGTTAACAAGCCATATGAGGACCTATGGACCCTTCCCCCGAAATGCGTAACACCTCAGGAGGGCAGAACAAGCCTCTGGTTCCATGGCAACCAACGCTGATATCACTGGGTTTATTGCCTAGAGGAATGTGAAGCAGTGAAAATCACTGCATGTTCCATAGCAAGAGGCACAATGCACAGTAGAAATGGACTTTTCTACTAATTAATTCATAGGAAAACCTTTCTTTGAATGAACACACATATCCTTCAGGTCATTGTGTATGTTGTCTTTGATATTTTTTGACTATTTTATGCATGCTTATGATGGAACCCATTCCTGTCATCTTGCCTATATGTAACCCTACCATGTTTAGTATCTATGAATTCGCCTTCTGATGATCTAAACGAGCGTGTATATTATATGTTGGTACATAGGCAATAATATTAGTGTCCTGAGAATCTTTAGTAATTTCGATTCAAGTTCCATTTGCAAATTACCATGCCCTCACACAAAGGGTCATAAAAACTCCCCAGTATCCCCAGTAGTAGTCCGCGGAAGCGGACTAAGGAAGTGACGTCGCGAGATCGTCTCGATTAACATTATCTTTCTGGCCACAGCCCTCCAGCTCAGGTGAGCCTTCCTTTCCTTCCTGATCTCCATACTGAGATCGAGAAGGAATGGAAGAGGCCGTTTTCCTCCATTTATTTTTGTAGATTTTTTTTTATCCCTCTAGAGGTGGTGTTCTGGTGAAATCTTCATCTTGAATTTTCATATGCAGCAAAAGGTGAAACTCCTTTGCATGAGCCTCCTGAGTTCTCCCATATTTAAATGTATATGAATTGTCAGTGGTGAGCAAAGTGCTGTAAAACAGCTACATATATCAACATCAGAGTTTACAGTTTTTTCTCGATTGCTGACTCACTATAACGGATTCGGTTGGAACAGTTTCCCAAACCATTCATTCAGTTCTCAAAGCAAAGACACATTTCTCAAAACATTTAACACATTTCCCCTGTTTTCACACATGTTCCAATTTGCTCTTCTGCAATCTCTGCTCAGAAATGTTGTCATTTTACACAGGTTTAACCATATTCTCATTCAGAAAACACACTATAATTAACTCAAACATCACATGTCTCAAATAGCAGCTCTTTATCCATGTGTGAACATTAAATAGCTAAACTGATGACACGAATCAGAATCTCAAGATAAACTAGTTTAAACAATGGAAAGAGAGCTGAAAGCATCAACTACAGAGGTTTATACTACTTACACCCATTATAATTACAGTCAGGTAGAGTGGAGGAAAATACCTGTGTAGTTTTTCTGTGAAACAAAAGTTAAATGTGTCTAGAATAGTTATCCTAGTTTTCAGTGACAATGACATAAATTATAAATCAGGTAAGAAAAATGTTGAGTTCCCTTTCATGGGAACTTTGAACTGCATCCTCTAGGGGTTGCAATGTGGAACGCCTCGTCGTGACCCATGTCTGAAGCATACATTGAAAAAAACACCAACAACATGTTGACCGGCGACAGCCATGACATCACTACCGGTGCGACTATATAGAATAAATAGGCGCCGGGAGAACACATCATCCTCTTCTTCGTCTTCACTGACTGTTTTGTTTGAAGCGTGCATTTCCGTGGTAAGAGCGATCTCTATTCATTCATTATGGCGAGCACTAGCAAAGCGTTTAGAAGATGTGTGCATCCGTTTCATCGCTATTTGACACCCGATGACACACACGATCTATGCGTTGTTTGTCTGGGCGAAGAGCACGCACGCGATGTCTTCGAGGGGGCAATCTGCGTGCACTGCGAGCAGTTTTCAATGAAAAAGCTCTGTTCTCGTTTTTCTCTTTTTTCGAGTAAAGAGGGGCAGCCATCTGCTTCCCGCGGAAGCGGACTAAGGAAGTGACGTCGCGAGATCGTCTCGATTAACATTATCTTTCTGGCCACAGCCCTCCAGCTCAGGTGAGCCTTCCTTTCCTTCCTGATCTCCATACTGAGATCGAGAAGGAATGGAAGAGGCCATTTTCCTCACGCATCCATCGGTTCCATCATAGAAGTTATGCCATCATCGAGGCGATGCATGAAAACAGCTATGAGAGGATGCCCCCGGTAGAAGAGACACTAGCCAGCTATTTCTCTATGGGTGAGACATCTTCTCTAAAAACTCCTTCCTTGCCATCCAAGCCCCTTCAGATTACATCTCGCTTGAATGGCAGGGCATACGCAGCAGCAGGTCAGGCTGTCGCTTCGTTGCACACGATGGCGGTATACCAGGCTGACCTGCTGAAAGACCTGGATAAAGGTGAGGACCTTTCTCCTGATGAGGTAGCTGAGTTGCGCTGCACCACGGATCTCGCTCTCCGTGCTACTAAGCAGGCCGGCTCTGCGATGGGCAGATCCATGCTATGGTAGTGACGGAGAGGCATCTGTGGGTGAACCTGGCAGACATCGGGAGGAAAGAAAGGGGCTTTCTTGTCGATGCCCCGGTTTCACCCTCTGAACTTTTTGGTACCTCCGTTGAGACAGTGGTCGAGAAGTTCAGGAAGGCGAAGGCGCACTTAGCGGCCTTCAAATCCTTCATTCCACAAAGGCCCAGATCTGAGCCCGAACAACCCAGGGGTCCTGGCCCGTCTTGGTTTGAGGATCAGAGACGAGCACGGAAGGCTAGTGTCATGACTCACACACCAAGTGTATTTAATGCGCTGGTGGTTGTGCGTACAACCCTTCTGCTAGCTTTCTTTGCAGTGTTTCCTGGGATCTGTGTGTTTATTTCCTTTTTCTAGGGTAGGTCCTCGGTGAGCACCCCCTCTGCTGGATTCAGAAACCGGGTGCTCGACTTGCAGTGTTTATTTCACTCGTCGATATATGTCTGGAAGGTACGATAAGCCGGGTTTCGGCTCATACTTCCTGGATCAGTCGGCTAGGTCACAGGCTTCTGCGGGAGCCTTCTTGATCATCAGGCCCCCGGCACGGCACTGCAAAAATTTCCTGGACGTCCAGGCTGGGCTTATGCTTTTAGGCTGCCCTGTCTGGTTTACCGTATCTAGGTCGCCCTGAGGGGCCTCCCGATCACCAGGATATCCCCTCTTGCTCAGGCATCGAGCGGGAAGTATAGGTGGCATTTGTGAGAACCTTCTTGTGTAATGCTGTCTCAGGCAGTGCTCCCCTCACCTTAGAGGGTTGTATTTGAGCTTGCCTCTCCCGTTTGGAACAGTACTTCCGGGTATCTGTGAGCAGATGCTTGGAAAACTCTTAAATCCATACTATGGTAAGTGCACACATTAAGCTTTGCACACTTTCTAAAATCCACATAAGTGGAAAGTGTGCACGTTATGCTTTTTTTCCCACTTTTCTGAAATCCTGTATGGTAAGGGTTGATCCTCCTCTCATTTGAGAACTAGGGGTGTTGCTCCCTCAGCTAAGTAACTGCTAGCTGTTCCACCTTTGGAACATGCTGTAGGTCGAGCTCCCTCTCGATTGAGAGCTGGATGTTTGCTCCCTCAGCTACAGATTTACTGCTAGCCACTCCAGCATTATAAGCCTTAGGTCGAGTGGATGACTTCTCAAACATAGAGTTTTGGGATGCACCATTTCCATCTATGGGCTGCTCTTTCAGAGTGCAACGAGAAACCCTTAGAACGCTATGTTATGGTCAGTGTGCACGTGAAGTCTTTGTACACTTTCTAAAATCCACATAAGTGGAAAGTGTGCACGTTATGCTTTTTTTCCCACTTTTCTGAAATCCTGTATGGTAAGAGCTACGCGCAGCAGCTTCGTGTTCTTTCTGAGTGGTTTAAAACCCCGGTTCCGCCTTGGGCACCACTCCACCTATGTATCCTCTGGATACCTACTTTAACAGGGTGTTGCTACTAGGGGTCTGTTGAGACAGTTCCTTCAGCATATACAGAGTGTGCGGTAGCCCCTGTGTGACAGGCCAAGACTTGTATGACAAGTATGATTCTAGGCTCTTGGTCATATTCCCTTAAAGAAATCTATCCTGATTCCAAGTCTTGAGCTCTTCTTCAAGAGCTCAAGGCTTGGAATCAGGATAGATTTTTTGGGGGGGGGGCTAGGCCTTTGGCCGTAGGGAATAATGTCACTGACAGCCATCTAACATCCCAGGGGCAACTCCCATGGCAATATGGTAGAGTTGGCACTTAGTGCTCGCCATGGTTTCTGCCATAAACTCCCCTCAGCATGGTGGTGTGGGTATACTGCTCCCCATAGCGACCCCTAGAGGACGCAGTTCGAAGTTCCCATGAAAGATCCCTGAGTCCCTGAGTAGGGAACAAGACACTGCGTCCTCTAGGTTTCTTGCCATGCTTCAGACGCAAGCTTCAGATGAAGAAATGGATGATGTGTTCTCCCGGCGCCTATTTATACTATAGTCGCACCGGTAGTGACGTCATGGCTGTCGCCGGCCAACGTGTTGTTGGTGTTTTTTCAATGTATGCTTCAGACACGGGTCACGACGAGGCTTTCCCCATAGCGACCCCTAGAGGACGCAGTGTCTCATTCCCTACTCAGGGAACCATGGTTACATACGTAACCTGAGACGTTTTCATGTTAATAGATTTTAAAACAAATATAAAATTTGTACCAGAGGGTGTTTTGCCCCACAGCAGGGTAAAATGCCCCCACTCTGACAAAGCAATGTTCTTTATACATTTACACCAGAATCATAGTACAAGAAGTTTTAGTTAAAATTAAAAAGAAAAGCTACAATAACTGTAGATGACTATACATATTTATTAATGAACCATGCTGAAAATTAGCCTATTTGAAAAATATTGTTAGCTGATGCTAACTGGCTCGCTAACTACATCGCTGGTGCTAACTTGAGGTCATTTAAAAAAAATTAAGTCCAAATAGTTGTATTCAACCTAGTTTGATTACATTTGATGGAAAATCAAAGTACCTACAGTAATTATGATAGTGGGAAGCAATGGCCGCTTGCTCAAATCACTAGCCAGTTTGGCGGGTTACTTTTCATAAGTTATGTTCACTCATTAATTTCTTTGGCAAGTTCATGCAAGCCAAATCTGCGCAGGTTTAGCGCAAATGCTGAACTCGTGAGACATCATGACATTATCGAGTATATTGCAAAAACCAAACAAAACACACCTAAGTTACAAAGTGCACGCATACGCAACGTGATGTAGTCTGGTTAGACTAACTTTGTGCTGTGCGCATTTAGAGTGCATTCTTTCATTGCATGATTCAGTCTGTTAATATGCATTACGAATGATCACATAAGTCAAGATAAGGGGGTTGGAAAATGTATATATTTATATCAATTCATATAGTTAAAATCACATGCAAAATCAGCATGGTTACAAATGTGATATTGATTTTATACAACAGTCCAATAAACAATAAGTTAATATCAAGAGACTTACGTTTTAGACACCATATTGGCTGTGAAATGTAAGGAAAGAGCAAGAGACATCAAATATTGGCCAGGAATGTCGGCTCAAATTGAGAAAATGGTATCACAATGTCCCATATGCAACACTCATCGATGGGCAAAGGTCGGTACTGACTTGTTTCATCACAATGGTTCTGAGTATTTGCTGTGTGTAGATTACTACTCCAAGTTTCCAGAGATTGCAAAGCTAAATGACACTACGAGCAGAAGTGTAATCATTGCATTGAAATCACTGTTTGCAAGACATGGCATACCTGATGTGGTAATATCAGATAATGGTCCACAATATGCCAGTCAAGAATTCAAGTCTTTTGCAGAAAACTGGGAGTTCGAGCACAAAACGTCTAGTCCGGGATATGCTCAGTCAAATGCACAAGCAGAAAAAATGGTTCAAACAATCAAGAGAATGCTTATGAAGTCACAAAGTGAGAATGGAGATCCCTATATTGCGTTTCTGGAATATCGCAATACTCCACTAGATGTCATCGGAATGTCACCAGCACAACTTCTAATGGGCAGAAGGTTGAAAACTAAACTGCCAACTTCCACCACACTGTTGACTCCAAAAGGAAGTAAACAAATTCAAGAAAAACTCAACCACAGACAGTCAAAGCAGAAATGTTATTATGAAAAAAACACCAAGCAATTGTCAGACATATCACCAGGAGACAAAGTGAGGATACAGCAAGGACAAATCTGGAATCTCTGCAACAGTTCTGAAGAAACATGATTCTCCAAGGTCATACATTCTTCGCACACTTGATGGAAGGATTTATAGAAGAAACAGAAGGCATCTGTTAAAGACAGAAGAACAAGAATTTCCATCAACAAGTGATCAAGATGACTTTGAAAATGAGTCAAACACTAATGCAAACCTGGAAAGTGAAAGGAGTCCAGACTTACCTGTTGTGGTGGAGCAAACACGTCAAGAAAGTCATCTGTGAGCAAGCCAATCATCATCACAAGATCTGGAAGAGAGGTTAAAGTTCCTTCAAGATTCAGAAACTTTAAAATGCACTAAAATAGTTACTGAAATAAATGCATCAGAGTAAATGTTTAATTATATAGTTAAGGAATAATGCTTATGTTGATTAATGCATGTTTAGATAACTGTTAAAAAAAGGGGGGATGTAATGTATTCAAGTGTAATACGTCATGATGTAAGTGTGTAACGTGAAAGCATCTGACATGTAAGAACGAGGTGGTAGATAAAGCATGAGATTTCGAGAGCCACGTGTGTGTCGTCTCATTTAATGGTTATAAAACAACAATACACGTGGTATATATCCCCTCTCCTAGTGACGCGTAGAATGCATCTCGTCCAATCAGAAATGTATAAATAGTTTGACCGGACCTAACTGTTGTATAAAATAATAATAATTGTTCTTGCATCTGTACCCTACTTCACGTTGGCCAATCAACTACTTCAGCAGTGATACATCATTGCATGCGAGGATCCCAAGCACATTGCGTTTTTTCGACTTCCATACGTAACTATTGCACTCAACCTAGAATTAGACATATTAGATCTTTGTTTATCAAAAACAATCAGCTCATGCCATAAAGTTGTTGCCGGTTGTTGTGTTGTTGTGTTTGGTAATATTTTAGTGCACTGTAGCAATGTCATGGTATTGAGATGGGCATAATATAACCTTGTTGCACCAAATGTAATGTGCGCATGGTGCTACACATTGTTAGCTAAAAGTTAGCCAAGAGTTAGGCACTGTTGGGTGACAAAATTAAAATAGGTGTGATAGGCATATCCGATTTCAAATATGATATTCTTTGTTGCAACTAAGTAGCCTAGTTGCTAACGAGTTGTGCCACAGTCTACTGCCATATTCATAATCATAATTTGGATAAAAGTGTCTGCAAAGAACCTATAGACATAAACATGTAAACATAATCCATACTCTATCTTCAGATGTAATGAGTGTGTGTGTGTTAGTATATTGTTAGGTGTTGTTTAGTTATCAATTCTATACTGATTTATTTTTCTCTTTATCAACAGGTTCTTAAATACGGAAGTTCTAAGCGGCTATAACGAGAAAACAACTCTCGTTATGTCGATATAACGAGAAAATAAGTCGTTATAACGAGAAAACAAGAAGGGGAAAAAAAATAATGCATGGCCGCTTAGAACTTCCGTACTTAAATACAATTTATTATCTACTAGTATTTAGTAGCTGACTACAAAAGGCACTTTTAAGAGCCTTGTTTGTATTGTCATTCTCTCTGTTCTCGTTTTTGTATTGTTCTCTCTCTCTCACTCTCTCCCTCTCTCTTGCCTTCCCTTCCCTCCTGTCCCCTCCCCCCCTCTCCCCTCTTAGTGGTGTGTTTGTCCTTGTGCACTTTTGTTTGTTCTTGTGCGCCATGTCAGATCCTAAGCTGAACCAGCTCTTAGAGGAGGTCAACAGTCTTGTCAACCAGGCAGAAGACATGGATGAACTCCAAAGGCTGCATGAGGTCATCAGCATGCAACAGGAGGCAGCATCATCCATCCAGCCATCCACCATCCAGCCCTCTGTGAAGTGGATTAAGAGGGACAGCAGAGGGAACATTATTTATGGGAGGCCAAGATTCTCCAGAAAGCAAGCAGGTCAGACTTTCTTTTCATTCATGTTAATTAAGATCTAGATTTTATCTCTAGATCTATTTTTACCTTTTGAAGTGATATATAAACATGTCACAAGTCATGGGTCTGAATTAGAAAATATATGATTATTATTATATTACATACTATACATACTATAAGGAAAAGCAATGCTAAAACTTTGTGTCATTATGTTTAAAAGGCATTCATGGTAATGTATGTGTTTCTAATTGTAAAATATGTTTTTTTCTGCTACAGCAGGTCTTAGCCACAGACAAACTGGAAAGACTGGTGGTTCCCTTTTCAGGGCTCTGGAAACCAGTGTGGAAATGACCAATGACTTTTCTCAAGTAAACTCTGGTATGTCCTATATTGTCTCTGCACTGTAAACAGTATGTTCATTAATAATAGGAATGTAATACACATTCCATATTTTTGTGTTAGTACGATAGATAACACAGTTATTACACACTTCAGAATGACTGTTGTTCGGTGATATACTCTTTTGTTTAATAACCTGTTGTTTTTTAATACTGTCCATTGTTTTAACAGAGTCTTTCCTTCAAGAGCTAAAGCGCTCACTGTGTGAAGATTTAGATGACAAAGAAACACCACCACAAGCCTCCAGTGATTGGCCAGTGAGAAAAAGTCTTGTCTCAGGGTGGTGAGCAAAAGTGAGGTTGGTGGATGTTGTGTTTGTTCGAAGTAACACAAATAAAAGGAGAGACAACGATGGGCAGTTCTTCTTTTTTATTTTACTGTTCAACAACCGAACACCAGCTCCGTTAACACAGGTGTCCTCCTTGGACAACCAACTGGCCAACCAGAATCTAACCCGGAGTACCCCAACAGTACTTGTACTTTATTCTGGGTATATTCAACTCAATACACTACACTTCCTCCCCCCTTAGATAAGAAAATCTCAAACAACTTTCGCTTTTAACAAAACATTTCCCCATATAAAGAAATAAACTTATGCTACTGTATGATTGTAATGTCCCATTTAAGGTTTTTTTTTTCTTTTCTCTTCCTTTTATAAATCAAGACGGGTTGGTGGTTTTCGTATACGGGTAGGGTAACGTTTCTCTTCACAGGTTGGAATTGGTGTTTGTGGCGCTTCACTGAGAGGTACACTGCTACCTTGAGGTGTTGTTGTATCACTTCCATTTGTAACAGTAT
>NW_015506009.1:626922-641073 GCF_001515645.1 Sinocyclocheilus grahami | reverse complement strand
CGAAGCTTCTGCTCTGCATTCCAGCCAGACTGTATAGCGGAATATACCTGTGACAATGTAGGATCTCTCCTGGTTTCTCTCCGAATCATTTCATCTGTAACAGGAGAACTCTCAAGCTGAGCAATTGTAAAAACATCCAAAGGTGTGCTTACATTCTCTGTCTTTGAATCACAACCAACCAATGGTAAACGTGATAGCCCATCAGCGTTAGCATGTTTGTGTGTTCTTTTGAATTCAATCTGGTATCTATGTCCTCCCAGAAACAACGCCCACCTTTGCATCCGCGCTGCTGCTGTCAGTGGAACTCCTTTCTGAGGACTGAAGATGGAAACCAATGGTTGATGATCTGTAACCAAGGTAAATGTGTTTCCATACAGATACTGATTAAATCGTTGAACACCAGCTCCGTTAACACAGGTGTCCTCCTTGGACAACCAACTGGCCAACCAGAATCTAACCCGGAGTACCCCAACAGTACTTGTACTTTATTCTGGGTATATTCAACTCAATACACTACAGTGGATAACATGGTGGCTAAGCAGCATGTGGCAAGTCCAGTCTGCCAGAAATGTTACTCCAGTCCAGCTATGATACAATGTTGTGACTGTCGACCACACCCCTTCCTCTGTGCCCATTGTGACATCAGCATCCACAAGGCTCAAGTCTTCCACAACAGGGACTCAATTAGAGAAGGCTTCTTTCAGCCGTTGCCTCCGACATCCTGTTTTGTGGAGAAGAACTTACCCAGTGTGGTAAGTTGTAGTTTTTGAGAGTCACATTTTCTCACTTGTTAATTCCAGTTATCACCTGGAAAACTAAATACTAAAACCTAAATAATTTCTGATCAGTCGATGAAGCCATGAAGAATATCTGGTCTTAAAAAGCTGACAGTAAATATGTATGTTAGTCTTTATCTTCTATCCTCGAACTATTCTCATAAATGTTTCTTTTTTTTCAAGTGCGTCGTGTACCCTTTGAGATGCCAGGGAGAATATGTAGCTGTCCTTAAAGATTAAGTGTCATCACTGGAAAACCCATCGCTGTGGTTACAATGAATGGTAATGGTAAGGAGAACTTTGGGGATGGGTGTCACTTCTGCTCAAGTGACTGCTGAATTTCACCCTCAGCTATTCCCTGATCCCAGCAATTTAGCAATTTCTAAAATACACCCCATCTGACATGAACCACTTTCTTACCTCTTCTGATTGTGATGTCATATACTGTCTTGTCCTGTTCCCCTATCCATCATGTCTGCTCCTTGTGTTACTTCCTGTGTTCCCTTTGTTTACTTCCTGGTCTTGTGCTCCATGTGCTCCTTTGTTTATCCCTGCCATGTGTTCCCATTCCTGTCTCTGCCCCTCACCTGTGTCTAGTTCCGTGATTATTAATCTTGTCAGTCCCTGCCTTAGTTCACCTGTTCTTTGCTACCTTGTTTAGCCCTTTGTATTTAAGTCCTTAAAAGTATTTAAGACTGAGTTTCCATCCAACTTGTTAATTCGAATTTCAGTTATAAGAATAAGAAATCCTCAATTGGAAACACTTGCAAATGCTGATCAGTCCCTTAATGCAAATATAAATTGGATTCGCTTGAGGGGGGGTGGATTAACTCTTGATGTGAATAAGGCATAATTCAATTAAAGTTGATGGAAACAGTTTAATCAGCAAATACGTATGCACATTTACCATGTTTCTATCCATAGATGTTGTCCTGGAGACATTTTGATCCCACTGCTGGTCAGAACACACCCCTTGTCCTCCTGATAGTCAAAGATTCCCACTTCAGTGTCAGAATTAAGTGTGCATTTATATTTCTGTCCTTTTCCCAGGCCGATATGATCTCAACTTGCCAGAGTTTAAATGTGAGGTATGTCAAGCCAAATGGAGTGCTGGAGTGGATGAGCTGGTCCCTAATGTCTACTGGCCTGCTACTTCTCAATTTTCAACAGTGTATGCTACAGACATCCTATTTTCCTTGCGTTGAAGATGGCAGCACCTGGGATGTCCAGCCAAGCATTTCTTAGAATGCTAGATCAACGAACTGTCCGCTTTGGCCGTGTAAGTATTTGTGGTGATAATCTTAGAGTAATTCACAATTATAGTACGAGGTAAAGTACACATGAACATTTACACTGTTTAGGGAAAAGTTTATGTGTTAAATTCAGACCCTTTGTCACAGGTGTATAAACAGCTAGCAACTCATGCTGTCATGTAGTTTGCACTAAGTGTTTTATGAAAAAAGGGGTCCTTCTGAAGACCTCAACATCTACTCCATTGAGCTCTAAGATTTGGCTATTGACTTTGATGTGTTCTCCCCGATATAATTTGCTGATCACAGAAATGTTCATTTGGAAACATTCAGGCCAAACGTTGCACTGGCTCTTAAACAAACTGGAAGCGGTTGTAGCTTTTCTTTGGCTAGAGATGTAGACTGTCAGGTTCTTCTTCAATTCAGGTTATTTTTCCTTTGATGTTTATTATCAGAGGTCATGAAAGTAGTACACACATCCCAAAGTTTATCCATTTTAGAGCATCTTATTTCAATGTAGAGTGGTCTTTAATTTCTTGATCTGTTTTACTGTTTCTCTTTTACTGTACTCTTTTGAAACAGACTGGAAAGGTCATAGCAGACAGCTTCAGAAACAGCTTTTTGGAGTGGGAGGCTGTCCGATTTGAAGTGGACAAAGTCATCCGGGAAGACCACTTTATAACTGCCCAGCATGCACCCCACACATGCTTGGTAATTCCCTTTGCAATTTCTTTACATGGACTTCAAATATACAGTCAACATTAAGGGCCGATTTATAGTCAAAGCAAGTATGCTGTGAATGCAAGATCACGCATGCACTTTCAGTGCAGCCTGAACATGCATCGCTTGGTATGCTTTCATTGACTCCCATTTTATTACATGCATCATTGTGTCACGTCACAAAGGACAACGCACATTGCTACCGAAGTACGCATCATGTTGTTGTTACATTGTGTTACTGTTTAGGGGGCAGGCTTTACAAAGGTAGGCTCTCAACTAAGACTGTCTGCAGCCAGTTTGCAGCCACTGTTTGCGGCCAATGTGTGTACATACTACTCTATCATCCTAAAACAACACTATACCAAAAAAAAATCAAAGGGCTGATAGGAAACATTATAGTCAAGTATGAATGGATACGCACTGTATGCCAGTCCTTACCACTGAGAACAAGGCAACCAGCGCACCTTTACTTTGGCCTTATCCTACAGAAACACACAAACACATTTAGTTCTATTTGTGTAGTTACTGTTACCATTTCACAAAACCATACAGACAGTAATGACGTTCACGCTTGGCTATATGCACTGGTCGGGTGATGTGGGCTAAACATCAGTAGGTAGGCTATAAAGTAATATTGTACAATGAGGAGGATATCAGAGACATTAATAAGAAATATGGTTCTACATCTGACCTCTGTCATTCTTTTGTCAATGATAGAGTCGTATTGCCACACTTTTTGCCTGCTGCATTTTCGGCACCCTGAAATGACAAAGGCAAAAAGGTTTTGTTGACAAACAAATGGTAATCAATAAATAGAAGTATTGCATTTGATCTAAGGCCTTGTGTATTTATATGAATCCATAACTTATATACTAGGCAGGGTTTCACAGAATCTGGAATCAACATTAATCACAGAACTTGTGCTGGGTTAAAACAGGTTACAGTGCCAACACCATTAATGTGCAGTGCGCCTGGGAACCCAGGTCCGATTCTTATATTGTGTGTGTATGTGTGTTCTTTTTCACAGATATGCAAAAGGCAGATGTGTATTACACTGGCCATTGTAAAATACTTAATATAGCACAAGTAAGAGAGAGGTTGGTTGGATAACCACACAGCTGTGGTACAGCCATAGCCAAGAGGCTGGAGGTTGATAAATGTATTATCTTCGAACTAATGGAACATTGGAGTAGCTCAATTCAATGCAAAATGCGGAGTGATATATAACACCAGCGCAAACAGTCAGAGTGAGGAAATCCAAGGACATCTTCAGTCAAATAGCATCACTTAACATCTCTCGACCAATCAGAATATAATAGATAAGCTGAATGGACCTAACTGTTGTATCAAAATTATCTAAATCAAAGAGAACCAATTAATCTGAGGACAGCAATATTTGCCTAATTACAAAAAAAATAATTATAAATTGGCCGTTAAGAAAGTTCACTTTACCCTTTTTTCTGGGTGAAAGGTAGGAAACAAAAATTAAAAAAAACCTTTACAGCATGGCATTGCTGACTATAATGTCATCAAACACCAATTGGAATCGTCCAGCAGTGCCAATAAGGCTCTGGGAAGTGTTTGGAAGCTTTTGTGTGCCTTTTAGGTAGCTAGTCCACTAGTGTTACATCAAAAACTACATAGTGTTTATTTAAAGCGTAATGAATTCTGCATAAGAGATTGGCTGCAAGAAAGTTTACTTTACTCTTTTTTGGGGGTTTTGTTTGGCAGTCAGAGACTGAATTTGCTGGGGCTGTGGCTGGGGCTGGACCTGGAGCTGTACCTGGGGCTGATGGTGGACCGGAGACTCTGGGGGATGGGGCTCTGTTGTGGAGTTCCCAAATTAACATTAACAACCCTCTAAGCGCCAAAGTCACAAAATTGCGACAAGACGTCACTTAATAAAACAGGCTGTAGATCCTAATATGGTGTAATATCTCATTTGTATTCCCTGCCACTAGATGGCAGACATGTAGTACTTCGATTCTAGACCAAAATTACGTCATATTCCTATTCAAAGTGTTCGAGCAAATAGCAGAGCAAGTGAGCTTTCGTGTCATTGATGCGGAAGCAGTTCAGTTCAGAGCGTCTGAGTAAATTGTGAGATTTGTGAGAGAAAATCGCCAAATGGCTAATAAAAAGTTGTACCGTGAGGATGTGTTGCAAATGTTATTCGCCGATTCTGACTCTGAAGGGGAATATTTTCCTTTTGGAAATGACGATCGGTCGTCTAATGATTGCGCTTCTCCCGGTTCATCTTTGCAGCGCAATGGTGCCGCCGTGCAAGGCGAGAGTGTTCATGAAGCACAAACAAGTGATCATTTCGATCCTTTGCCCAACGTGGATGGGGGTGGCAGCGGTGGATGTGGTCATTGTGTCCATAGGAAAGCTGTTGCTAGAGGTAGAGGCAGCAGGGGTAGGAGAATTAGGGCTGGAAGTAGCACTAGTTCTTTGGATCCAGCGCCCCAAAGAGGTGGGAGTGGCCGCGGTACACGTGGCTGTGCTGTGCGTGGGAGAGCCGGGAGACATGGTAGAGGCCGCAGGGGTGATTTGTCTCTAAATAGGGCTGGAAATAGCAATGACAATGGTGGCTTTTTTTGAGAAATGAAGAAGTGTATCAGGACTGGATCAAACGCTTTGATGAGCCTGTTGGTTATCTAGGAGAGAAAGATTTGACCAGTGCTGCACCCTTACAAAGTAAAGGTGCAGTCAGTGTGGGGTAGGTCTGTGCGCTGTGACATGCAATGAGAGGTACCATACTCTCAAGAACTATAAACTTTGTCACCTAGATGCCTGATTGGGCAGATAGCTGGTCAACTGATCAAAAAAATAGGCACATGCATTTTACTATGGCACAGTAATATAATTAGTAACAGAAGACATGAAAAAACTTTTTAAATAGTTTTTCCTTGAAAGAGTGTGATATTGCTATGGCAAGCGGTATTGGTAACACTTTAGAATAGGAAACACTTATTCACTATTAACCACGACTTTTCCCTCAATACATTTCTAATTTGCTGATTATTAACCCTCTAAGCACCAAAGTCGCAAAATTGCTATCGTGTCATTGACGTGGAAGCAGTTCTGTTCAGAGCGTCTGAGTAAATTGTGAGATTTGTGAGAGAAAATCGCCAAATGGCTAATAAAAAGTTGTACCGTGAGGATGTGTTGCAAATGTTATTCGCCGATTCTGACTCTGAAGGGGAATATTTTCCTTTTGGAAATGACGATCGGTCGTCTAATGATTGCGCTTCTCCCGGTTCATCTTTGCAGCGCAATGGTGCCGCCGTGCAAGGCGAGAGTGTTCATGAAGCACAAACAAGTGATCATTTCGATCCTTTGCCCAACGTG
Source organism: Sinocyclocheilus grahami (assembly GCF_001515645.1). Classification (NCBI taxonomy): domain Eukaryota; kingdom Metazoa; phylum Chordata; class Actinopteri; order Cypriniformes; family Cyprinidae; genus Sinocyclocheilus; species Sinocyclocheilus grahami. The sequence continues at coordinate 634,976 of NW_015506009.1, read as the reverse complement.
GATGGGGGTGGCAGCGGTGGATGTGGTCATTGTGTCCATAGGAAAGCTGTTGCTAGAGGTAGAGGCAGCAGGGGTAGGAGAATTAGGGCTGGAAGTAGCACTAGTTCTTTGGATCCAGCGCCCCAAAGAGGTGGGAGTGGCCGCGGTACACGTGGCTGTGCTGTGCGTGGGAGAGCCGGGAGACATGGTAGAGGCCGCAGGGGTGATTTGTCTCTAAATAGGGCTGGAAATAGCAATGACAATGGTGGCTTTTTTTGAGAAATGAAGAAGTGTATCAGGACTGGATCAAACGCTTTGATGAGCCTGTTGGTTATCTAGGAGAGAAAGATTTGACCAGTGCTGCACCCTTACAAAGTAAAGGTGCAGTCAGTGTGGGGTAGGTCTGTGCGCTGTGACATGCAATGAGAGGTACCATACTCTCAAGAACTATAAACTTTGTCACCTAGATGCCTGATTGGGCAGATAGCTGGTCAACTGATCAAAAAAATAGGCACATGCATTTTACTATGGCACAGTAATATAGTAATAATTTACTATAGTTACTAATAGTTTTACTGTTGATTTCCTATTTTCCTGATCATGCTAATAAGTTCAAACATCAATTCAATATCTACTATTTCCTGAATATTACTGATGAACTGATCAAAAAGTAGGCTACTGTTCACATGCGTTTTACTACTGTATAGTAATATAGTAATAATTTTGTACTTTCTGTTTTATTGTTGGTTTCCTCTTTTCTGATCATTTGGAATGAGGATAAAAAGACAAAAAAAACATGCAAATAATTTCAAACATCAATTCAATATCTGCTATTTCCTGAATATTATGAAATTCAAGATGGCCTCTGATTACGTCACAATATACAAATTAGATGAGTATATTTACACCCCACATAAACTTTCGGTCATGCCCAACATTTTTCTAATTTACAGTAGATCTCTATCTTTAAGCCCTTTCAAGTCACAAGCTTTTGAAATCTTAATGTCAAAATCCAGCATTTTTTCCAAAAAACCCTGGTGCCTAAAGGGTTTTAAGAATTCTGCATAAATATAGAGAATGGCTGCAAAGAAAGTTCACCTTACCCTGTTTTCTTTTGGGGGGCTTTGGTAGGATAGGCTCATGATGAGGCTGGGGCTGGGGTTGAGTATGGACTTCAGCCTTATTCTGGACCTGTTGAGCTTCAGGGTGAGTCTGGGGATGGGGTGGAGAGGGCAAAAAGTAGAAGTTGAGGATGACACCATCATCAATCTGTTGAGCTTCAGTCTGGGTCTGGGTCTGGTGGTCAGGCTATGTCTGGATTTGGATCTGATGGTCAGGATGGGGCTGGGGCTGGATATGCTGGCCAGGTTGTGTCTGGATCTGCTGGTCAGGCTGGGGCTGAGACATCTGGGGTCCTGTTAAGGAAGTAACAAGTTGACATTAATTTGAATCTGTATACATCATCAAAGAAAATCTTTTAAAAATATAATTTAAAAAGTAATGAGTTCTGCATAACCCTAACCTTGCTTTTTAAGTAAATACTCATAAGCCTTCTTCATGGCGTCAACAAAAGGTTGTGTGTCCTCAGTCAGTGGCATTCCAGCACTTATATCGGTGATCCACAAATTATTTTTTTTTCTGCCTGTAAATAAAATGTGCATATATCCCAAGGCAGCAAGTTTCTGCACCTGAAATTAACAAAAGTACTTAGAAAATTCACATTGCATTATTATCAAGGTTACACAATTCACATCAACATAACTTTTTGTCGAGGTGACATCACATTTGTATGAAATCAATATTCACATAGTGTCAGGCAATGACTGGTAACACTTTACTGATTAGAGATCTGAGTTTCTAAACACTGAGAGGACCGGTTCGCAAGTGTTAATGTGATCTGATGACATTCATAAGCTGACCCACTTCCCTGTCATAGACAAAACGTGTAGATTAAAGAGTGAAACAGACTGGTTGTAAGCTGACGAACCATCAACCAGCATGGCAATGAGCTCTGACGTGACTGTTAAAATGAAGGTTGCATTGCAAAATAAACAGAGCCATATCTGATTTAGAACAAGATTTGGAGGTGGCCCTAATCAGAATTGACAATCAGATTCCCTTGTTGTGCAAGGACCATAGTTGCTAAAGGGGCTTCTCTCTATTGGTGCTGTTCGGCAACCGGAGGGTTGCAGGTTCGAGTCCAGCTCCGCCTGCCCCCATCGAAGTGTCCTTGAGCAAGATACTGAACCCCAAACTGCTCTCGGTGTGCAGGTTGGCACCTTGCATGGCAGCCACCGGTGTATGAGTGTGTGGGTGAATGCAAGGCATAGATTGTAAAGCGTTTTGAGTGCTCGTCGGAGTGCAAAAACTCTATATAAATGCAGTCCATTTACCATTTTACCATATTGTGAGTGGGAATAGAAATGTAATCAGAAACTGGATATGATTTTGTCAACATTGATGCCATTCTCTTTCTCTTTTCTTACGACTGCTCTGTTAAGAAAGGTAGTCCTAGGCCCTGGCCATCATACAACTGGCTGGGGTACCAGCACCGTACCGTGGTGACCTGAGTTCGAGTCCTGACCAGTGGTAATTTCCAGATCGCACCCAACTCTTTCTCCCACTCACTTCCTGTCACTCTCAACTGTCCTATCTGATTAAAGGCAAAAAAGGCAGAAAAAATAACATTTGAAAAAGAAAGATTTCTACACAGCCACCCAGTGTCAAGACAGAGGTATTTATCTCTAGTTTTGGATGTTTGTTCCTTAACAGAGTTATGAATGGTCCTTAACAGTGTGCAATTTGACTAGGAATTAAATAACTAATTGTTGAAGTAAAAAGAAAACACAAGTAGGCTGTCATTTGTGCAAATTCTTAGTTTTTTTGTAAACCATTTATTTACAAGAAAACTTTTGGTCACCACTATTAGAAAGCTCATCAGTTGTATAGGATAGACTATGATACATGTATCTGTGCGCTGATAAGCAAATTGAGAGAACATGAGTGATTTTGGATGCAGTTCACATCCATCCAAATGTCGTCCCGTTTATGGTATGTGTGCCAGCTTTAGATTAAGTCGAGGTCTGTTGGATGCACGCACAAGCGTGTCAGTGAAAGGAAAGTTTTATAAAACTGTATGTTCAGTCACAAGCAGTGGCGGCTCGTCGGGGGAGGCATTTTATTTAATGTTAATAAAATTCACAATTCATTTCAGTTCATGTCTCAGAATGTGTATTTTTTGTTTGTAATTTCACAGTTGTAATACCATAACGTGAAAGCGCCGCTTTTCTATCTATCTTTTCTATGCCGAATCTGCTGATGTAATTACAACCGCTAGGTTATAGAGAAGGGTAGGGGGAGGCCAGGGGAGCGCGGAGCTCTCGTGCCTCCGTTGGTAAAAAAAATTAGCCAATCAGCATCGAGTGTTCACTTTCAGCGCTGAGTAGTGTTGAGAAAAGAACCCTCGCAAGGGAGGCTAGCCTCCCTTCTGATATCAACCAATCATCAGAGATGTAAATTACGTGATTGTTAGAAAACACTCTCTGTCTTGTTAAGAGAATGTTCCAGATATGCTTCACCCCTCCTTTTTTTCTCCCTCTCTCTCACTCTTCTATATATACAACGCATTCTCTCTGAATCCCCCCTTCTGTATCCATCTCTCTCTCTTGATATTATGTTTTAAATATGTCTTACTTATATGCGAGGTATGCATGCTTAAATGTATACATTCGTTTTCTTGCTTTAAATGCTCCAATAAAGACAGGAATGTTAGGACTACAAGGGTGGGATTCGGCCTATTATAGAAAATTTGCTGGCACAAGGCATTCTACATTGAAGTGTATCGGACGGCCCTCTACATTGAAAAGCAACGCAAAGGGGGTACCTTCTGCCTCGGATGTCGACGCCAGGGGGCAATGACCAAGTGTCGATACGTGACGATGAGGGGTGAGACCATGTTGTTATTACCTTTAATTTCCAAATGGTTTATTCCAAGTTGGAGGGGCTTTACCTTTTTTAAGATGGCCTCTCAGAGTTGTTAGGAACTCATAAGTGAAAGAATTTAATAGAAATATGTAGGTATTTTTTTCCTTGTCTCCTTCCTTTCTATCAAGCTACTGCCCACACTCCAGTCCAGTAGGTGGTGATAAATGCACCTTTAAGTTGGTTTGCCAACCGCCAATAAAATTTAAATAAGAAGAAGTTGATAGGAACTCATAGCCTGTGTCCCAAACTGAAATTCTTGGACTCCGGAGTGCGCATTTGAAGTGCGACTGCGTCACAACGTCACGACGTAAGCTGTCCCAATTCAGGATGCACCCTCCGAAGACCGCATTCCAAGGCTGATCGCGTCACAGCGGCGCGACAAAGGCTGACGTATTTCGAAAGCGACTTCAAATGCGCACTCCGTTTCCCAGGAAAATTAAGTGTACATCTAATGGATGAAGATGTTGTTTATATTCAAAGAACATGGAGGACGAGAGTTCTGTGGGGGAATTCACATTGAAATGTAAGTATTGTGTTTTCATTTATTCAAATACCTAGCGAAAGTGTTAAAAGCCAGGGTTTTTTTACACAAAGTCCACAAACAATAAAACAACCACTATATAAGGCAATAGTCTTTTTTTTGTGTGTGTTTTTGTAGTGCTGTCATGTCTACAAATATTTTAACCAAACTTTAGCACTTCAGTATTCTGTATGTATGTCCTGCTGTGTCATATTTTATAATGTCTTTATATTTTTCATAAGTGTTTCCATTTTCTCTTGTTTTAGTACTATTCTGGAGAAAATGAGCCTGCTGGGGAAAGACTTAAAAAATACAAAGTAAGCAAGGTAATAGACAGATGTTCGCTGAAATTAATTGTGCTGTTGTTGTTAACAGGCTTGGTTTATTTGCTCTGCCTTAGGATTGCAAGTGTCCTGGGACAGGTGAGGGAGTGAGTGGAAGCTGGTGGAGCTGCTCAGGGAGGATATCAAACTCCAGCGAGAGAGACAGAGGAGAGAAGAGCCCAGGAGAGAATGGAGAGACTGTTTTCTCTTCTTGAGAGAATCCTTAACAAATACATAATTTATTAGCCATTCTCTATTAGGCAAGAGAAAGCCGTGGAAAAAATGAATACATTACAATTTTTCAATATCTTTTTTTAAATGTCACATTTGTCAATGAAACAACCTAATTTCTGTAGTTTATTTTGGTGATGTAAGTAAAAAATTAAATGAATAAGTTGTATACATTATTCATTTTTGTACTGTAAATTGTGTACTGTTTTATTTGTAAATGAGCCTGAGTACTTTCTGTACATTTTGTATTTTTGTTTTGCATATTCACATGTGTAAATAAAAGAGAAGTAATTATGTACATTGTTAATTTTTTTTAATGCAGCTTATAATTTTCTCACAAAACATTATGTATGTTTATTTTTTTGTCCTGTAAATATTATTTTTTACACATTAAAACAAATTGTTCTATCCATTACTGAAAGTACTTTTTACAACTATTTACAACATAGCTTAGGTTTAACATCAGAAAAAACAACATCCGTTTTGAGCCCAGCCCTGCCTCCATGTGTTCTGGGGTCTTCAGGAGGTGAATCTCTTGGTGAATGTCCAGCACCTCCTCAGTGACTTGGAGGACAATGCGGTGACAGTGGAACGAGGCATGTCAAACACTCTGGAGACCACTCTGTATGATGTACCACTGGCACACAGAAAAGAAACACCAGGGTCTAGATTGTGGCACCCCATCCGTGTTGCTGTTCACTTCTCAGAAGATCCAGCAGCACTGTCAGGACCTCCCAGCTCAGCCCAAAACCATTAAAAACCTGTCCAGCACTGGCACATTCAGCTTTATCCTACAATACAGGGGTCTGGTCTGATTTAGGGAAAGAAGGAAAATAAAAATTGTTTAGAGCTATGACAAAGTAATTAGAAGAAATATTGAGATACTTTAGTAAACTACTTTTAGCATCTACCAATACCATATTGGGGAAAAGCTACTAGTCATATTTATAACCTTAGCTAAAGGGATAGTTCACCCAAAAATGAAAATTCCAAACCTGGAACAACTTGAGGGCAAGTAAATGATTACATAATTTTCATTTTTGGCTGAACTATCCTTTAAGTAAAAGTATTATCTTGCATAATCTAATATACTTAAGGTATTGAGAGTAAAAGTAAAGGTATACAGTATTGTTCTGAAAAAAGAATTCGTCAGCATGGTTTTGCATTAATATTACTGCTGCACTACTGTGTTTGTTGCATTTTACTTCTGAATATGTTCAAGGATATTAAATTTAAAGTTGCCTACTAAATATACTGTTGGGTAGTTTAATCTACAACAATGTATCATGTTGTAAAATACCATATTTTTAGTGTTGCTGTCTGTGAGAAAAAAATAAAACTTAGTACTTCATATTTGTTCGAGAATACTTAACGAATGTACTTCCTTACAGTCCACCTCTGATTATTTTGAAACTGAAAGTATCAATATTTTGTCAGAATATTAACACATTTTGCTAACTATATCAAAGGCTGCATCTGAAGGACTCGGGCCGGTCAAACAGAGCACTGTTCAGCTGTGACAGCTGCCTCTGAACATTGAGCTGTACAATGCTCTATTTTTATTATTCTCAGTTTTATTTTTGCTAACCTGTCTACATATGATCACCACGGTCAAGACAATAAACTATATAAAATCGCGCCTTTGTAAGATATCAGTCAGCATTTGAACTGCTTTGTGTGTGTGTGTGTATTTTGTAGTTTTTCATATGTATTATTACATTATTCAAGTAAGCTCCAAGCCAATTCCAAAGCCACTTCCTGCATTTAAAGTTGTAATCTGACAAAGGACGCAGCAAACCAGTGTAACTTACCTGGCCTCTATCTTGGCTAAGCATGAGGTACATCACCGTCTCCTCCATTACGACGTAAAACATAAAAACAAAAATGAGCAATTCTGGCTCCACCTGTCCTGGCAGGATTGTCCTCTCGTCAGCTCTCCTCTCACACCTTTGCTATGCAACAGAGCGCTAATCGGGGACCTCTGGTGTCGCAAATAGGAAATCCTGCGAAGACGGAGCATCCTTCATGCACTTCAGAGGCCTGGCCTTCGAAGTGTGCACACTCAACTTTGGGACACAGCTACAGAGTGAGTTGAAGTAAAGCTGTGGCATGGAATTGCTGCCTTTTGGGTCAATTTATTGATATAGACAAAAGTTTGTTTCTAGATAATATGAGCAGTTTTTTTTCTTTGTATGTATTTTTGGAATTTCACTGTAAATATTGGCACACAAGTGAGGAAACGTCATTTTTTTGCACTTCTGAGAATAAACACTGAACTTTTGACTTCATCGTCATGTCACTTCATTTTTACGCCTCCATCTGCCGGTACCTTTAGAGCAGCCTTTAGAGCAATTTAGAGCTATACTGTTTGACACATCTCTGGGCCCCCTTTTTTTGCAGTTGTCACACCACTGTCTCTCTTACAGTAGTCCATAGCATCAAAAACATATCTTGACTTTAGTGGTTATTTTGTGAAAAACAGTAGTGGGGTTTTACCCCCTTGGGGTGTTTTTCTCGATTGCTAATCAGTGGTTGATATGGAAAAAATGTTCCAGGTGTTCTGATGTATGCAAACCTATAAGATTGTGCTACCAACACTATGTTTGCTGTTCCCTCTTGTGCACCGGCTGGCATATGCAAATAATTATCACATCTAGTGTTTGGACTAATCAGACACACATTTATTCATTATATTTAATGAATAATCCAGCAAACCCCCTCACCCAACACCAGACTCAGTGCCTAAATGTCTGTGAACGACCTCCAGGCCCCTGGTTACCATGGCAACCAGGACACCTCAGCCAGACCAGATAAACGTTATGACCTAAAAGTATGTAGATAGAACCCCCCCCCCCCCCCCCCCCCCCCGCCCCCCCCCCCCCGCCCCCCCCCCCCCCCCGCGAGAGCGAGAGAGCCAGACGCTTCATCTATCTTCCTCCGAGGAGGTGGATGTGACGAATGTCGAGACAGAGGAGACTGTGGACTGGCCACCACAGTCCCTCGCGGATGAGGCGTGA
>NW_015506009.1:557224-625850 GCF_001515645.1 Sinocyclocheilus grahami | reverse complement strand
TATTAAATTTAAAGTTGCCTACTAAATATACTGTTGGGTAGTTTAATCTACAACAATGTATCATGTTGTAAAATACCATATTTTTAGTGTTGCTGTCTGTGAGAAAAAAATAAAACTTAGTACTTCATATTTGTTCGAGAATACTTAACGAATGTACTTCCTTACAGTCCACCTCTGATTATTTTGAAACTGAAAGTATCAATATTTTGTCAGAATATTAACACATTTTGCTAACTATATCAAAGGCTGCATCTGAAGGACTCGGGCCGGTCAAACAGAGCACTGTTCAGCTGTGACAGCTGCCTCTGAACATTGAGCTGTACAATGCTCTATTTTTATTATTCTCAGTTTTATTTTTGCTAACCTGTCTACATATGATCACCACGGTCAAGACAATAAACTATATAAAATCGCGCCTTTGTAAGATATCAGTCAGCATTTGAACTGCTTTGTGTGTGTGTGTGTATTTTGTAGTTTTTCATATGTATTATTACATTATTCAAGTAAGCTCCAAGCCAATTCCAAAGCCACTTCCTGCATTTAAAGTTGTAATCTGACAAAGGACGCAGCAAACCAGTGTAACTTACCTGGCCTCTATCTTGGCTAAGCATGAGGTACATCACCGTCTCCTCCATTACGACGTAAAACATAAAAACAAAAATGAGCAATTCTGGCTCCACCTGTCCTGGCAGGATTGTCCTCTCGTCAGCTCTCCTCTCACACCTTTGCTATGCAACAGAGCGCTAATCGGGGACCTCTGGTGTCGCAAATAGGAAATCCTGCGAAGACGGAGCATCCTTCATGCACTTCGGAGGCCTGGCCTTCGAAGTGTGCACACTCAACTTTGGGACACAGCTACAGAGTACAGTCCACCTCTGATTATTTTGAAACTGAAAGTATCAATATTTTGTCAGAATATTAACACATTTTGCTAACTATATCAAAGGCTGCATCTGAAGGACTCGGGCCGGTCAAACAGAGCACTGTTCAGCTGTGACAGCTGCCTCTGAACATTGAGCTGTACAATGCTCTATTTTTATTATTCTCAGTTTTATTTTTGCTAACCTGTCTACATATGATCACCACGGTCAAGACAATAAACTATATAAAATCGCGCCTTTGTAAGATATCAGTCAGCATTTGAACTGCTTTGTGTGTGTGTGTGTATTTTGTAGTTTTTCATATGTATTATTACATTATTCAAGTAAGCTCCAAGCCAATTCCAAAGCCACTTCCTGCATTTAAAGTTGTAATCTGACAAAGGACGCAGCAAACCAGTGTAACTTACCTGGCCTCTATCTTGGCTAAGCATGAGGTACATCACCGTCTCCTCCATTACGACGTAAAACATAAAAACAAAAATGAGCAATTCTGGCTCCACCTGTCCTGGCAGGATTGTCCTCTCGTCAGCTCTCCTCTCACACCTTTGCTATGCAACAGAGCGCTAATCGGGGACCTCTGGTGTCGCAAATAGGAAATCCTGCGAAGACGGAGCATCCTTCATGCACTTCAGAGGCCTGGCCTTCGAAGTGTGCACACTCAACTTTGGGACACAGCTACAGAGTGAGTTGAAGTAAAGCTGTGGCATGGAATTGCTGCCTTTTGGGTCAATTTATTGATATAGACAAAAGTTTGTTTCTAGATAATATGAGCAGTTTTTTTTCTTTGTATGTATTTTTGGAATTTCACTGTAAATATTGGCACACAAGTGAGGAAACGTCATTTTTTTGCACTTCTGAGAATAAACACTGAACTTTTGACTTCATCGTCATGTCACTTCATTTTTACGCCTCCATCTGCCGGTACCTTTAGAGCAGCCTTTAGAGCAATTTAGAGCTATACTGTTTGACACATCTCTGGGCCCCCTTTTTTTGCAGTTGTCACACCACTGTCTCTCTTACAGTAGTCCATAGCATCAAAAACATATCTTGACTTTAGTGGTTATTTTGTGAAAAACAGTAGTGGGGTTTTACCCCCTTGGGGTGTTTTTCTCGATTGCTAATCAGTGGTTGATATGGAAAAAATGTTCCAGGTGTTCTGATGTATGCAAACCTATAAGATTGTGCTACCAACACTATGTTTGCTGTTCCCTCTTGTGCACCGGCTGGCATATGCAAATAATTATCACATCTAGTGTTTGGACTAATCAGACACACATTTATTCATTATATTTAATGAATAATCCAGCAAACCCCCTCACCCAACACCAGACTCAGTGCCTAAATGTCTGTGAACGACCTCCAGGCCCCTGGTTACCATGGCAACCAGGACACCTCAGCCAGACCAGATAAACGTTATGACCTAAAAGTATGTAGATAGAACCCCCCCCCCCCCCCACACTTAATTCTCTCTAAAACAGACACATATTGCTATAGGAAAATAATTATTTCATTTAATTCAGAGACAGTTTTTTTTATATGAGCTTCCTATCATGCATATTCCCAGGTCATTGTGTATGATTATTACATTCTTGTATATGGTCTTGTGTATTGTATACTGTTTTATGCACGCTTATGATGGATCACTAGTTAATATAACCTCACTTATACCATGGCTGGTCTCTGGAATTTGTATTCTGATGATCTAAATGAGAGTGTATATTATATTTTGATACCTATGCAACATATTAGTGTTCTAAAAATCTTTAATAGTCTGTATATCAACATCCAATTCAGTTACTTATGCAAAATACCATGCTTGGAGACAAAGAGTCGTAAACTTTCCCTCCAAAAGTTCAAGACACCATTGGCTCTTTGATCCCCCAGAGGTGTGACCTCCATAGACGATAAAGGCAATCACATCAATGACCCGCCTTCAGTCTAGGTTCTTTTAGATTCTGAGAAGATGATGCTGAGCTAGACATCTTCGAAGGACCCCTAAGTTTGTGTCAGGCTGCAGCCTTGTCTTTCCTCGGATCTCTGGGATGTCTCTAGCTCTGCGCTCTTTGGAGTTCATCACTCTTCAAACCCGGAAGAGCGTAACGTGTGTGTGTGTGAGTGAGGTGTCAATGTAATTCATTCAGGTTATGATAGACCAACCGCTGACATTCATGTGATTTGTCGAGATGAGAGGTAATTCATGTGGCTGAGCACCGACGGGAAAACAGCGAAACAGATCTGGCAAACTATTCAGTGCATATTTGTGTTTGCGCTCTGGAGAGCATCAGAAGGTTTCTATTTACATCATTTTTTTTGCACCATTGAGCAATGTAGCCAATCACAGACATTTCTGTTGATTTCTTGAATGTGATGGCCAATCAGAGAAGTTAGAATCCACTCACCACTCAAAACACCAGAGTTTTTGTCTAGTGCTGAGTTTTGCAAACTCACGAATCCTCTCATTATAACAAAACCTCATGAGATCGCGATGAACTAAGACGAGGAACAGCTTTTTAGTGGTTGTGTTACAGAGGTTGGGCACCCACCGGCAGAAACATAAATTGGCGCCTATGGCCACATCCCTCATCTAAAGTACTTTTACTGTGTAGGGTAGAGTGGGGGAAAACTGTAATTAAACTCAATTTTATTACTAACATTACTTTTTTCATGTATGTCTTATTCTTAAATACTACTACTACTACTAGTAATAATAATAATAATAATAATGCATTATATTTATTTAAATTGCCTTTCAAATCACTCAAGGTCACCATACATCAAGAACAAGAAATATCAATAATAACAATGTAAAATTAATAAATACAATAAAAACCAATGTCAATAAACCATAAGAGAGGAAAGTAACAATTACAAACAATGTAAAAATAACAAAACACTACTGTGCAAGATATGAATGCAGACACCAATCATGAAGCATATGCTATTCTGAATAAGTGAGTTATGAGTTTGACTTTAAATTGGGATAACGAATCTGAATTACGAATGTTAACTGGGAGATAATTCCAAAGACGAGGAGCAGCACGGCTAAAGGCCTTATGGCCCATGGTGGCTAGGTGAGCAGAAGGTGTATGGAGAAGTTTGAGAAGGGGTATAGGGCTGTGAGAGATCTGAAAGGTAAGGTGGAGCAAGGTTATGAAGAGATTTGTAAGTGAGAAGGAGAATTTTGAATTTAATGAGGATTTTGATAGGAAGCCAATGAAGCTGTTGAAGAGATGTGGTAATATGTTCAGCGTTGGGAAGGTTACTTTGGAAATGTAATAGGTTACAGATTACAATTTACCATACGTAAAATGTAATAAGTAGTGTAACTTTTCAATTACTTTATTAAGGTAATGTAACTGATTACATTTGATTACTTTTTGATTACTTTTCTAAATTTCTAATGTTTTCAACTGTTTATCATTTTCAAACATGTAAACCAGGCAGGTTTATTCTTACAGTAGTATTCGACTGATTACTGTCAGACTTTCAAAATCCTTCATCGCTTGAATTAAGATTATATTAAAATTTTAAAGTAGACACTGGATGCAAAATTCACTTTTACATGGTGTTTGCATATAAATGTATCTTAGCAGTGTGTGGACACAACCACCCTACAATCATAAAAGCAGCAATGATAAAAATGTAATTGTTTTTAATGGTTATGCGCCACTGAATACACCTAAATTAGTTTATATCTGCGCAAATAATTTTACTCCAGACTGCTTTCTGAACAAGGGACAGTTCAAGGCAGGTTTTGTTAAAATGTTAAAACTCAAGGATAGATCAGTACCCATTGTTCGTGATCCAGCTGCACCTCCAGAAGTAAGTCTGACACTTTATATTTTTTATGATTATTTGCAAATCGCCTTTGCTCTTTCACAGAAGAAAGGGGCGGGTGAGCAGAGCTCATTAGCATTTAAAGGGGCATGCCCCAAAATGAGTCGCTGTGAACAGAGCAAGGTAAAAACAGTGTTGTTTTACATGACCACTGAGGAATTTTAACCAACGTTTGTTGCAGACTGTTCATGAAGACCCTAAAGAATCATACCAAATTGTGGAAGATCAATGTCCCCTTTGAAGCACAGCCACCACAAAATCAGACTTACTTTGATATCATTCTGAGGTTAAATACATATTTAAAATCATAACAAGAAATATTTTATTAGCTATGATACCGTTTTTGAAATCAAATCTTTACATAGCTATGACAGTAAACACTGGAATCTAACAATGCCTTGGAAAAAAACGGTTAATCTTTAAAAAATTAAGCATAGCTATATATAAACCCATATAGGAAATAAAAGAGTTATCGAATAAGTGTCACGAATCCGGTCCATGAACTTCCATCTGCTAGCCATCAGAGGTCACCCTTTCCAATTTCATTGACTCTCGCACTACACACTGTTGAATCAAGTCAGGTCACTGCTAATCTTCAGGAGTCAAGTCAAGTCGCAGCTGATATTCATGAATCTAGTCAAGTCACAACTGATTGTCATGAGGCAAGTCAGGTCACAGTTGATCTTCCTCAGTCAAGTCTAGTCACCGCTGATCTTCCTGAGTCGAGTTTAGTCCTAGTTGATCATAATGAGTAAAGTCCAGTTACAGTTCATTATCATGAGTCAAGTCAGGTCACAACTGATCTTCAGGAGTCAAGTCAAGTCGCAGCTGATATTCATGAATCTAGTCAAGTCACAACTGATCTTCAGGAGTCAAGTCACAACTGATCTTCAGGAGTCAAGTCACAGCTGATCTTCATGAGTCAAGTCAAGTCACAGCTGATCTTCATGAGTCAAGTCACAACTGATCTTCATGAGTCAAGTCAAGTTGCAGTGGATCGTCATGAGTCAAGTCACAACTGATCTTCATCAGTCCAGTCAAGTCTCAGCTGATCTGCCAGAGCGTCATCATGTCTCAGCTGTTCATCCAGAGCCTCGTCACGTCTCAGCTGTTCGTCCAGAGTCACGTCACGTCACAGCTGACCTTCTAGAGTCTCGCCATGTCTCAGCTATTCATGCAGAGTCACGTCACATCTCAGCTATTCATCCAGTCACGTCACATCACAGCTAGTCATCCAGATTCCCGTCGCATCACAGCTGTTCATCCAGCGCCTCATCACGTCTCAGCTATTCATCCAGAGTCACGTCTCAGCTAGTCATCCAGATTCATGTCGCATCACAGCTGATCATCATGTCATGTCATGTCACGTCCTGTCTGTTGCACCCAGATTGTACATGCAGGGATTTTCCCTGCTTTACATACTTTTGGCCAATAAACCCAGTGATATCAGCGTTGGTTGCCATGCAACAAAGAGGCCTGTTCGACTTCCTGGGGTGTTACGCATTCCAGGGGGAAGGGTTCATGGGTCCTCGTATGGCTTGTTAACTGAGGGGGGTTACAGAGTATTTGTTAAATATAAAAACAAAATATATATTGTGTGTTTGATTGGTCCAGACGCTACAGCCTCTTAGCCTAGCATTGCCTTGCCTGTTTTCTCAGTTTGTGATCCTTGCCTGGTTTTCTGGTTTTATCCCTTTAGTCTCGCCCTCTTTGATTCTGTTCGCCGTTCGTTGATCTTCGCTAGCCCTAGGATTATTCTTATGTCTTGCCCGCCATATACCTGTCTGCCATTATCTGGCCCATGCCTGTTTTATGACCACGTCTCCGTCTTCTGCTAATAAAAAGCTTTGCATATGGATCCACACGTGTCACGTCTCGTCAGCCCCGTAATAATAAGCTTGTTCTAAACTCCTGAAACATTGTTGTTTCGTATTTTAGAGTAGTCACTGCAATTTATGAAAGAAATCAATTAAATTTGTATGCGGGAGTGTGTGTGAAAAAAGCAGATGTAACCCCCTTTGTAATCCTTAACATTTTCATAAGTAACTGTAATTTAATTACATATTTTTTCTCAGTAACTGTAACTGATTACAATTACTTTTATTTTGTAATTAAATTACGTAATTCCGTTACATGTAACTAGTTACTCCCCAACACTGAATATGTTGTATAGATGGAGTCCGGGTTATGATACGAGCAGCAGAATTCTGAATCAGCTGGAGTTTATGAAGAAGCTTATGTGTAAAACAAACAGAAGAGAATTTCCGTAGTCAATATGGCTACGTTTACATGCAACCAAATAATATGTTTGTAATCGGATTGACGGCTCAATCAGACTGAAAAGCCTTAATGTAAACACCTTAATCGTTCCGACTGAGCTCGTGTAGTGGGTTTTCTTCTGCGTTGTGTGTGTTGATAATAAAAGAGACCTCATACCATGATGCGGTTGTCATGTGGTTTACTTTCGGCTTCGCAGGTTCTGTATCAAAGTATAACAGACACCATCAGGTAGTAACAGGAGAATATCTGGTCTAGCTGTGCCTCTCATCACAATGACATCCCACGAAAAAGAGAGCGTTATAACATACAATAACAATTATAAAAACAAATACAATAATATAAGAGAGAAGAAAATACAGGGAAAGAAACCAATACTATAATGATCCATTTACATACCTGTATCAAAGTATAACAGACACCATCAGGTAGTAACAGGAGAATATCTGGTCTAGCTGTGGCTGTCAATTATTGCATACTGTTACAATGTACATTTTTATAACAGGAAATACATGCAAACCTCTCATGGATCATTAAAGGTGAACAGATACAACTTCACACAATTATAAATGTATAAAACTCATAACACAGATACAACTTTTAACTCTGTTTTACCGAAGTATGCATCGTTATGTAACGAAATTCAGCAGCATACTGCACGTGTAATGGCTGCCATTACCTGAATTCATGCTTCGATTAAATATGCTCTTACAACGTTCATAACTTGGATTACTAATCTCTTAATAAAGAGAAGTTACCAACCAAACACATTTCGTAAAGAATATCCATAAACAGTAAGTAATTAACTATATTTGAACACTTTTCGAGGAGCTGATAAAACATACCTCTCATCGCAATGACATCCCGCGAAAGAGAGAGAGCGCCCGGAAATTACATCAGATCTACCCTCGCGCTTACACCCGATGCAAATTTACGTAAACAGTGCTTCCTGAACATTTTATAGATTAACAATTTCATAAGAAGGGAAAAACAAAACCAGTAACAGTGAAATACAAATTATATATGTATAAAGAAATAAAAATAACACAATAGTATTGTGCTTGTGATCACATGACCATTCATCACTATGCAATTTTTCCTAATACAAATTTCAAAATAAAAGCCTCTTGCATTAGTGCCATTAGCTAATAATAATAATTTCAATAATCTAGTGTAACAACATTACACTTGCCACATCCAACCCCAGTTTTACACTAGATTATCAGACAAACCAACATCTTGACATAGCAGCGTTGTCATTTCACATAACCCACCTTAAGTTATACAGCTTTGAAGCTATCTCATTAAAGATTCAGATAAACCAAGGGTAGCTAATCCCCAATCTATCATTTGAAAAACCATGCCATATACATAGTTTCAATAATGACATACACTACCAGTCACTCTCTATGCTTATTTTCTTAAGCAAACTCGTGTTATAGACCATAAAAGGTAATTCCACCCATGTCAAATTAAGAGGTGTACATTCAATTAAATACACTTAGAAACATCAAAAACAAGACATAAGAAACAAGGATAAACTCCCAGAACAGGACAAACTCTTTGAGTTGACATTGTTTGTATCAATCTACTTACAGGTTTAATCAGTCTACCAAATCTCGTCCATGTTCTCTGCTGTTCACCAGATTCTCCTACATTGTGACAAGAATATGTAGTATTTTGAGATGAACCCACAGGTATCTCTCTCGCTATTGCTGAAACATCACAACCATGATCAACAACAGGCGTGACAGTTTGGGATACACAGTCTTCATTCTGAACATCTGATATAAGTGATGTCTCATCATTTGATGCAGTGTACAAGAACACTGAAGGATTGGACATTCTTTGAGAAATGCCCTGACACTGTGCCCCTTCAACCCGTTCAGTTTGTTGCCCCACTTCATGATCACAAATCTCATGTTCACCACTGTGAATTACATCATCTTTCAGTTCACCATTATCCAACCCTGCAACTACATCTAAATCAGCAATCCATTGAGAAGTTCTGTCTACAGTGTTACTTTTCCAGAAGTCAGTACTTGACGAATCACAGATCGAACTCAAGTCACATTCTGAACTCACTGAATCCTCCCAAGCAGGCAATGGTAAAAAGTTTCCAGGCATTAACAGGTTCCGATGCACAGTTTTGACACGACCATTAACAGGGTGGCGAATCTTGTACGTATTCAAACAGTTCTTACCCACAACAATGTACACTGCGCTTTCCCAACGATCTGCTAATTTTCTTTTTCCTTTTTCCCCTTTGTTTGCCAGGAGGACTCTATCACCCAACTCTAATGAATGACCCTTGCACTTGCGATTATAATGTTCAGCCTGTTTGTTCTGCTGCTGTCGTGCATTTTGTTGTGCAAGTGACATTGCCTCCCTTAAATCCTTCCCCAGAGTCTGGACATATTTACTCACATCGACAGTCCCCCCATCCAAAATTACACTCTCAAACAAAACATCCACTGGCAATCTCGGGGTATGGCCAAACATCAAAAAGAATGGTGGGTAGCCAGTAGTTTCATGCCTGGTACAATTGTATGAAAAAGTCATTGTGTTCAACATCTGAGGCCAATTAGCTTTAGACGTCGGAGGCAAGGACCTTTTCATGTCACCCAGAGTACGGTTAAACCTTTCAGTTTGACCGTTACCCATAGGGTGATCGGGTGTATTACGAGATTTGGAAACACCAGAAAATTTCAAAATTTCTGCAATCAGAGAACTTTCAAAGTTTGCACCCTTGTCAGAATGGATTCGTGCTGGGAACCCATATATACAAAATAAATTGTTCCACAGAACATGGGCAACAGACTTTGCAGTTTGATTCGGACAAACGTACGCAAATGCAAGTTTTGTGAAGTGGTCGGTTATTAACAACACATCAACTGACATGTTATTGACATCCTCAGCCATCCAGAAATCGATACAAACCACCTCTAGTGGTGCTGTTGTAGTTATCTACACAAGTGGTGCTCTAGCCTCCGGCTCAGGAGTTTTACTCAACACACATTTACTCAACACACACGCTTGCATTGCGACATGTACAGTTTTGTGTCTTTCTCCATAGAGTTCCAGTAAAATCTCTGCCTCGCTAGCCAAAGAGTGCGGTGCTGGCCCTGATGACCAGCATCATTATGCACCACTTTCAGGACCAAACCTCTTAAAGCTGCCGGCACAATATACTGGTAAGATTTTTTTCTTGGTCGCAAGACTCTTAGACACACGGTAAAGTATACCTAACCTGATTGTAAATTTGCCCCACTGTCTGAGTGTTCGTACGGTTTCTTTTGACTCGTTAACCTTTTCTCTCCTAGAAGAACGTCTAGCTTGCTCCACAAATAACCTCACCCTACTAATCACTGGATCATGACATTGCCTGTCGAGCTGCTCATCATGGGTAAACTTACTGAGTGGGCACTGTGCCTCATCCTCCAAACCCCTCAAATGTCACTTCATGACACTTCTGTGACCCAGACATTTCCTCAACAACATCCTCTTTTGTACGTTCACACGACAAATGAAACATACCCTGCACCCGCTCAACCCCAAGCGCCTCCGCTTCATG
The DNA here is from genome assembly GCF_001515645.1 of Sinocyclocheilus grahami. Lineage (NCBI taxonomy): Eukaryota > Metazoa > Chordata > Actinopteri > Cypriniformes > Cyprinidae > Sinocyclocheilus > Sinocyclocheilus grahami. Next base: position 615,281 of record NW_015506009.1, on the reverse strand, counting down.
CCTCAAGATGTCATATGGTGTTCTGGTCAGCCTGTGTAGGATCCTGGAAGCAGCAAAAGGCTCTCGACTCAACGCATCGGCTACAACATTTTTCGATCCGGGTATGTATTGTATGTCAAATTTAAAAGGGTCTAGCTTCGCAACCCATCTCTGCTCGCAGGCATCAAGCTTTGGTTTGGTCAAGATATACTTGAGCGGGTTGTTATCCGTCCAAATCGTAAACCTGTGCCCACGAAGCCAATGACTGAATTTATCGCAAATGGCCCATTTCATAGCCAAAAATTCGAGCCTATGAACTAGATACTTAGACTGAGTATGATTTAGTGACTTTGATGCAAAGACGATTGGCCTTGCAACCGCATGACCCTCCTGAACTTGGGAGAGCACGGCCCCAAGTCCACTCGTCGAAGCATCCACTGACAGTATGAATGGTCTTGAAAAGTCAGGTTGAGCAAGTAAGATCTGATTTACCAGCACAGTCTTAAGATTCTCGAATGCCCCTCTGCATTCATCTGTCCAGTCATCAGGTGTGAGCTTCTGGACAGCTCCTGACCTTTTTCCAACACTCCTCCCCTTCCTAGGTCTCTTCTGACCAGTCATCAGCTGAAAGAGAGGCTTTGCAATCATAGAACAATTTTCAATGAAATGTTGATAGTATATAACCATGCCCAGAAATGACCTTATTTTCCCCCCAGACGGGGTAACACCATCAACTTCCATTAAGTCTTTCTCGGACACATTTACAATAGCCTCTACCTTCATAGGATCACTAGCCACTCCTTCCTGAGAAATAATGTGACCCAAAAATTTGACTGATCTACGCAAAAACCTAAACTTGGAGGGTGAGAGTTTCAAGTTGTGATCTCTGAGACGTTGAAACACCATCTCCAGTCTCTGTAAACTTTCTTCTTCAGTCTTACCAAAAACTAACATATCATCCAGGTAACAAAGCAAACTTATAAAATTTTGATCACCAAAAATGGTCAACATCTTTCTTCATGAATGTAGCAGGACTGTTGCAGAGCCCTTGCGGTAAACGGTTGTACTCATGCAAACCATGAGGGGAACTGAAAGCTGTAAATTTCTTAGCCTCCTCATGTAAAGGAATGTTGGAGTACCCAGATGTTAAATCCATAGTACAAAACAAAGCATTCCCCCCCAATGCCGCTAGAACGTCTGCTTGGTGAGGGAGAGGATGTGCGTCCTTCACCGTACAGGCGTTCAGCCACCGAAAGTCAGTGCACAACCGTAAATCACCGCTCTGCTTCCAAACTAACACTAACGGTGACGCAAACTCACTGGACGATTTCCTGATTGCTTCCATCTGTTCCATCTCATCGAGCATCTCTCTCAACTTTTGATAGTGCGCTGGGGAAACTCTGTGATACGGCAACCGGAAGGGTCTGTCATCAGTCAACCGAATGTGGTGACAGAACCCCTTTGCTTCACCGCAATACAACGAGTGCCTAGAGAAAACACACTCATATTTCTTTATCAGATCAATAAGCTTGCTTCTCCAGAAAGGCGACACCTCACAGTCATTTAAGTTTAAGTCTTTGAGGCCCAGCTCATCCAAACGAATGTCACTGAAGTGCTTAACACCAGACACTGACCTCTTCGCTGATAAACTACCACAAAAACTTCTGCTACTCATGGCTACATTCTGGAAAACTCTTTGTTCTTGCACATGATCAAAATCTTCCAAAGCAATGCATGGGTAGACATCAGCCAATTTTGCATTCTTGCGGAGCACAATTTCAGAGTTCGTCGGGTTTATAATTTTCACCAGGAGTCAATCGTCGTCCCATAAAGGTGAGATCACTCTACCGATAAGCACATTACGATGGACACAGCGAGAACTACTAGGTTCAATAACAACTGTGCTGCCCACTGAGAGTTTCAGCCCTGGTGGCAGCCAACCCCAGACAAGGTGCTCACTCACTGGCTGCAAAACCACAGCAGACTTGGACTCTCCAGAATCCCTCATTTGATTTAATCTCTCTGATCAGAGGTTTCAGCACATTGGTACCAATGATAAGCTGGTCCATCTGTCCACTCACAATAAGGACTGGGACACTAAAACTGAATCCATACACCTCAAGTTTCAGATCCCACATACCTTCAGGACTAGTCTGCTTCCCACCACACCCAACCAGGACAATGTCTGCCGGGGGAAACAACTCCTGATCCAGGACTCCAGCTTCTCTCAGTTGAGGTACCACATTGGCTCTCAAAGTAGTCGCCAATTTTTCCCCACATTGCCCTCCCCCCAATGGAGGCTTTCTAGTTTCCCTGAGGCACTTCATCTCTTTGTCTGCCAGCGCTTTCCCTGGGCACAGTTTTCTCACAATTGAAGCTCATATGCCCAGAAGAAAAACACTTAAAGCAGAGATTATACATCTTGCAGTGAGCAGTAGTACTGTGATCTTTGCTGGTACAGTCACAGTACTACTGTGAATTAATTCTAACAGCTCCGTTTGTTAGAATTATTGGGCCAACCACCACGCACAGATTGTGCATTGCACACAAGAGCCTTTTCCAACATGGTCAGGACTTTGTCTAGAGTGCTATTATTGGTTGCTGGTGTGGCTGTTTCTGACCTATGAGGAGACAGAGAAGTTGAATCATCAATGGGCTCAAGAACTTTGGCTGTTTGTTGACACGCAACTCGCTTTGTCACTTTCTGTTCCCTAAGCATCTCATCCAATCTCTCTTGGGCCTCAGAAGCTGTCCACGACTGTGCAGGTTTGCTTTTGAACACAAAAGACAGTTCCTTATCAGGGCAATGTCGGATAAGCATTACAGCCAGTTCTCTGCTTCGATTTTCTAAGGTTCTGCCCTCCTCTCTAAGGCTCTGCTCAGCCACCTCAGCTGCTTTGTTCAACCTTATCCAATAATCCAGAGGGCTCTCATTGGAGTAAGGTTTCACGGAGTAGAAATTGGCTAGTTACAGTGTAAATACAACATTTGCGGGCTGTAAATTAAAGTGGTGCTTTGTTCCCCCCTTGTTCCATGTAGTTACAGTGTAAATACATTTGCGGGCTGTAAATTAAAGTGGTGCTTGTTCCCCCCTTGTTCCATGTAGTTACATGGTAAATACAACATTTGCGGGCTGTAAATTAAAGTGGTGCTTTGTTCCCCCCTTGTTCCATGTAGTTACAGTGTAAATACATTTGCGGGCTGTAAATTAAAGTGGTGCTTGTTCCCCCCTTGTTCCATGTAGTTACATGGTAACTTAAGTGGCTACAACAAATTGCTCTGAAACGATTTTTTATGCAGTAGGTCATACATACATACATACATACATACATTATATATCAGGAATATATATATACTATAGGCCTACTGCTGGGTTAAATGAACCCAAAATGGGTTTTAAAATTAAAATCACACACAATATGAGAACAGTAACAACACAGGCAATATATAGCCTAATAAAAGATTACAATTTATTACATGAGTTCAGAAAAAGCAAAGCAACTCCATACTTATACAGCTTATACAGTTAAACCAAATTCTTTTGAAAAGCTTGTTTAAGAACAAATATAAGATTTTGTTCAATTTGTTCATGTTTTCACCCACTGACGAAGTTAAACTATTATGGCCAAACCATCACACCAATAAACGCACAGTAATAAACACTGAAAGTCAAGATTAAACTGTGTATTATAGTGAACTGACAGGATTTTACCGTCTTTGATTTTACCGTTTTGATTCACGTCCTCAAGCACCATTTTGACTAACTTAGTTCAGTTCTTGGTTTACCGTTCATCAGTCGCTGCTCAATGTTGTGAGAACATACTCGGACAAAACCCTCCAGTTTTAAAAGAACACATTCCAGCCGGTTTCAAAAATCTCTCTCCTCTTCGCTTCAATTAGTTTTCTTGTATTTTCGACACATATTCCTGTCATGAGCGCCGCAAACACGGATAGACTTGTCTCATGCGCCATTCCAGCTGTTTCCAGTTTGCGCTCACCACATTCACTGCTCCAGTTTTAAACGAACACCCTCCAGACAGGCTCAAAGTTGTCCCTCGTCTGCGCTTTGATTCGTTTTCTATTTTCCACACGTTTCCGTCTTAAGCACCGCAGTCACAGATTTCGTCACACACAGAACCGTTCACGTGACTTGCTGCATGCTCTCATTCATGTCTTCCACATTCATAATCATAACCCATCAACATCGGGTTACTTATTACCAGTGTTGGGGAAAGTTACTTTTAAAAGTAATGAATTACAATATTGCGTTACTCCATAAAAAAGTAACTAATTATGGTACTTAGTTACTTTTTATGGAAAGTAATGTGTTAACGTTACTTTTGCATTACGTTTTAAATCTGGACAGGGCTTGCTTGTTTGTTTTTAAAATAAAAGTTATATTTTCGGCAAATATAAAAGCCTTTTCACACCAAAAGTGAAATGAATAAGCCTCAGGCTGAAGGGAAAGTAAATTTACGTCCGTACAGTAGAATGCAGATGAAGACATTTCAATACACTTCAGCAATAAAAAAAGACACACAAATGTTTGCGTCATATTCTGAGTTGCATTAATTTTATTAATTTTGAGGAATACTGAATCTGTTTTTTTGATGAGTGAGATGAATTCATGCATATTTATATTTATTTTAGAACTACAGTAACATTACTGATTTCTCTCAACATGGGGACGGGAGAGCTGTCAATCAATAAATTGAAAAAAAAAGTAACTTGCGTTACTTATTTGAAAAAGTAACTCGGATAATCTCTTGTAAATTAAAAAGTAATATGTTACTTTACTAGTTACTTGAAAAAAGTAATCTGATTACGTAACTTGCGTTACTTGTAATGCGTTACCCCCAACACTGCTTATTACTGATATCAACCCAAATTGGGTCAAATCAAGCCAGCTTCCTAACCCAACAGTCTCAACCGAGCGTTTGGATCAAAACAATTACCAGTGTGTTTTATATGTGTAGGTTATAAAAAAGTACAGTGTATGTTTTTGCTAAATGGCTTGCAAATATACACTGAACAAAATTATAAACGCAACACTTTTGTTTTTGCCCCCATTTTTCATGAGCTGAACTCAAAGATCTAAGACTTTTTCTATGTACACAAAAGGCCGATTTCTCTCAAATATTGTTCACAAATCTGTCTAAATCTGTGTTAGTCGTAACCGACTTGAGTGGGCAAATGCTCACATTCGATGGCGTCTGGCACTTTGGAGAGGTGTTCTCTTCACGGATGAATCCCGGTTTTCACTGTACAGGGCAGATGGCAGACAGCGTGTATGGCGTCGTGTGGGTGAGCGGTTTGCTGATGTCAACATTGTGGATCGAGTAGAAGCTGAAAACATCCCAGTTCTTGCATGGCCAGCATACAAACCGGACATGTCACCCATTGAGCATGTTTGGGATGCTCTGGATCGTCGTATACGACATTGTGTTCCAGTTCCTGCCAATATCCAGCAGCTTCGCACAGCCATTGAAGAGGAGTGGAGCAACATTGTCAGAAAGCCTATTTTAGGAACTAGGAACTAAAGTTAATTTCATGTTTCCTAGAGGGACGATTATTAGTGTTATCTGCCAGTGAAGACCGCTGTCTGTCTTTGTTTATGCTGCTGCTATGTTTTCTGTAATGTGTTCATATAATACAAGTAAGTCTGAACACTATTGTATGCAATTGTTATATGTTATGCATGCTATTGCTATTTATGATGTTTATATTGTTCTTGGTGTTACATTTGATCGGTTATTTGCGGCCGCGATTTGCCGTGATGGTTCTGCTGAGTCATTATCATGTCAGCGCTACATGTAGCCGTCACAAACTGTTTACTTATGTAATTACGTATACAAGCTGGTATTACTTGGCCCGTTATTGTGTTATTGTTGACCATATTGTCACTTTGAGCACAGATATTTCTGTTAAATATATTTGGGTTATATATGCATATTTGCTGATAAACACTATTGGTTCTATGCTATTATATGATGTCAGTAGATGTTAATGTAATTTATAAATCTGTTAATAGTGAGTAATTTGTAATTATTTCCCTTGTTTCTTTGTAGACCACATCTCAATTCATACCAGAGGCATATGCAGATGCATATATTGGAGCAAAAAATGTCTCAATCTAAAGACTTCTCCTGCTCTCCTGATTCTCTGACCGGAATCTGGTCCATATTTGGCCGCCTCAACCAGTTGTAATTTAAATGTAGTAAGGCTTGCTACAATGCTGTCTAATCAGCATCTTGATATGCCACACCTGTGAGGTGGATGGATTATCTCGGCAAAGGAGAAGTGCTCACTAACACAGATTTAGACAGATTTGTGAACAATATTTGAGAGAAATAGGCCTTTTGTGTACATAGAAAAAGACTTAGATCTTTGAGTTCAGCTCATGAAAAATGGGGGCAAAAACAAAAGTGTTGCGTTTATAATTTTGTTCAGTGTAAGATTGTTGTTATGTCATACATACCCCGTAATATTAGAATAGGTAATTAAGAGAATTAGAAAATTATTAAATAAAATCTTAAAAATATAAAATAACTATTTAATAGAGAATAAGAGCAGGGGCAGCCAGTTGCGCCAGCATTCACCCAACCAGAATTAATAAAATGATGTGTCCCGTATAATCCTGTAAAAAAAATAAAAAATACATAAGCCCGATAAATACACAGTGGTCTGTGTGACTTAAAGCAGCATGTGGTGATAGACACACACATTCATGCTTATAAAGGTATCCACCTTATTTTTCCATAAGAGTGGGCACGGCCATTTGTAAATTTCCGGTGTCATTCACTTCCAGCTATTTTTAGCTGTACAAAACAGCTCATTTTGCTGATGTATCAGGAGAAGCGCAATGATTAGACGACCAATCGTCATTTCCAAAAGGCAAATATTCCCCTTCAGAGTAATGAGGAACATGCATGAATGAGAAAAAGTGTGGGACGTGCTTGATGTTAAAAACAGTTAAGTGCAATAAACCTCGAAAAAGAACTCAGGGGCTATCACACACCCGAAGCACGTTCATGGAAGTCCTCTCTCACAGACAGCCAGTAGCCACTGTTGCCAACTCTCGCATGATAAATAAGCAACCGCAGCTTCAAAAACAAGCCCAACATTTTTTTTTTGATGATTTATTGTCATCAATATTATTTATTATCAATTATTTATTACCAATAAATGAGCCTACAGCATATTAAACTGAAACCACTCTTTTATCTGAAAAGCAAAAACAGAAGTTATTTTACAAAAATCAGCAAACTGCAACAAAGCGGGAACAAAACTCATCTCCAATCACCTGTGAGCAGAATAGGATTGGAGAGATGGAAAAGGAGAAAAACACAAGAGCTTCAAAGGGGAGCTGTAACATAGCCACATATTTATTATAGCCTACTAAGATATAGGCAGATGTATTTACTCTTAGTTTTAGTATAGGACTACTTGTTATTTATTACAGCCCGTGATAATTAAAACATTATAAAAACATTGTAAAAACTAAAAATTAGCCAAAAAGAAAGTCATCCCACTTCTCTACGTCTACTTCTATCATCGCTTGGATTACAGCATCACGCGCCTTCTTTTTGAACGTGATTTTTTCCAATGAGGGCGAGAAGGGGCGGGACATTTGGCAAATTACGCTACAGCACTTATATATTATTGCACTGGTTGGCTATTAACTGTGAGCAGACAGAGTGTCAATCAATGCATTGGAGGATACGGCAAACATAAAGAAACAAAGTTGCTTGTCAGATTTCCCTAACAAGCAACCATATTTTTTAAAATAAGCCCAAAAAAACTGCAACCCGGGATTTTGTTACACAACTTTACAAAAAAAGAAGCCCAAAGTCGTGTATTATACGTGGACTTGGCAACTCTGCCAGTAGCCCCTCACTGCAGAACACAAGATCCATCAATAAAATGGGTCCGTGCAGGTCTTAAAAGTGACAGCAGACTAAAATTCTTGCTGCTGTCTGTCTCTACAGTGTTAATCAAGAAAAATGTAAAATGACTAACTTTACTAGCTTTAATAAGGATACATATTTGAATGTTTCATTCATACAGCGAAGACTATGCAATGCTTTTTTATTTTTATATTTTGATTATTTATTCAATTTCTGTATCATCTCGTTCTTGAATGTTAAATAGTCCTACTGTACCTAATAAACTACCAGTTTATTTCCTTTGTTTTATTTTATTTGTCCTTTTGTTTGTTACTTGCATCTATGTTCTTATTATTAATAACAAAAATGACTATACCATTATGATATAAATTGTTATTGTGAAATAAAATTACTCCTAGCATTGAATAATATTTTGGTCATCACCCCTAGCTCATGCCCTAAGCAAACTTACCAATGTTGCAAAGATCTATACACACCTGTAGGCTCGGCTGTATCACAGTCATGATAGACTGGTAGTTACTCACCATAGGCCTGTGTGGTGGCACTGGCATGTGATTTTAAATTTTTGTGTGGGGGAGGAAATGCTCAAAAAGCAGAGCAGGAATACTGGTCAAGTGAGAGATTATTTTTTTCTTTTATAAATTTTTATCATGGTATCGGTTCAAGTAGTAGTATCGAGATATTTTAGTCAGGTATCATGACAACATTAATATATATATATATATATATATATATATATATATATATATATATGTGGTGTGCGGTGGTGTTCTGAAATGAGGAGGCAAAGTCCTCTAAAAAAACACAAAAAACTAAATCAAATGTAAATTCCTGTCCCAGTCACATGCTCTTGGTTAAATAAACATTACTTACACTACCAGAAAAAAAATTAAAAAAACAATTCCATTTTATATTTTTACATTAGCAATGTAATCAATATTCAGTTTATTAAAGTATGAATCTCAAGTTAGTGTTTTAAAGCATTTTACATTTATTCCAAAATAATAACTAAAGGCAGTAACAATTTAAACAATATTTAAGTGATTGTATATCTAAGTGTGTGAGTTGTTTACTTACTTTTTTTAAATGAGTCTTCCCATTAACACCATTTTATTGTTCATTCAGACTGATTCGACAATGCAGAACGCGCATAAACCAATCACAGCTAATCAACATAACCAGTCAGATCCAAAAATATGTGACCCTGGACCACAATACCAGGCATAAGGGTCAATTTCTCGAAACTGAGATTGATACATAATCTGAAAATAAATTTTATAAATAATCTTTCCATTGATGTATGCTTTGTTAGGATAGGACAATATTTGGCCAAGATACAAATATTTGAAAATCTGGAATCTGAGGGTGCAAAAAAATCTAAATATCGAGAAAATCATCTTTAAAGTTGTCCAAATGAAGTTCTTAGCAATGCATATTACTAATCAAAAAATAAGTTTTGATATATTTACAGTAAGAAATTGACAAAATATCTTCATGGAACATGATCTTTACTTAATATCCTAATGATTTTTGGCATAAAAGAAAAATCGATCATTTTGACCCATACAAAGTTTATTTGGCTATTGCTACAATTATACCCCAGTGACTTAAGACTGCTTTTGTAGTCCAGGGTCACATATCGCGATGGAGGCATTGCCTCCTCTCACGTGATTTTCCCCCATTCATTCTCAATTACCTCCCAGTAAACTCACTGCCCGCTTTAGGGGGTCTGTTAAAACTCAATGGGCTCAGGGGAGGCGAGAGGGACGCAGACTCTCACTGTTACTTTACCTGCTGGTGTCGCTGTTGGACAGTGTTTCTTTAGAAAAACGAGTGATTTATACACTTTTTAATGTTATATTTTTTAATATTGGTGTTGTTTTATTTTTGTACTACAATTAGTTTTTTCTCATCCAATATTTTGAGACACTGACTCCCTTGCCTACTCGGAGGAAAAGCCCCTGACATGGGTGTCGGAAGCAACAAAAATGTGAGTGGGTCCAATAGTGTAACTGTTATTCAATGCTGCAACAAAGACTATGATGCCTTTAAAAGCAACAGGCAAACAAATAATGAGCATTCAGTTAAATAGCAGCTTGTAGTGACAGTATGTGAGGACACAGCCAGACTCACCTGAGCAGCAGAGATGCTACGATGCTTTGTTTATCTTGCTGTGTCACGGCGGGAGTGCAGCAGGCACGAGAACTGAAAACACAGCATGGAGTTTGATTTATATGGACTCTGAATGAGGTAAACGGAATGTATTTGAAGAAGCAGCAGCGTGGAAGTCAATGCTGTAACTAAAATGCGGAATGGAGTTTAATTTATTAGGGCATTCCTCAAGTGGAAAGTATTTGAGTGACTGCGCTCTGAAAAGTGAACAAACAAAGTGAGTGGGTCCAATATCATTGGTCTTAAAAAGTGGGTGGGTCTTGTCCCACCCAGAGCAGCCCTGGTCCCACCCACATACACCCATATATATATATATATATATATATATATATATATATATACATATATAAGGGGTGTAATGGTACACAAACATGATGGTTCGGTGCATACCTCGGTTTTGACATCATGCATGGTTCAATATGATACAGCAGGGGGGAATTTTTTTTTTTTATTAAACAGTGGTTTACAGAACAAATTGCTTTTTCTTTAAATGAATTCAATTATAATAATTTTTTTCTTAGGGATAAAAATCTACCACAGCTTATGCTCTAAACTATAGGGAGTCCTTTTACATTAGGCCTACTATAGGTTTCAATTAACAACAGAGCCCAAAATTAAATTTAATTACAATTTATTTTTAAATATAATAATCAACACTCAACTTTAAAAAAATGTATGCAAACATGTAAATTGCACATAATGCAGTTTTTAAATTAACTTATAAATAATAAATTAATTTACACAGTGGCTGTCATAACTTGTTTCATAACAGATTTATTTAAACATACATTAAATAATTAAGACACCACTAACAGGTTAAAATGAGTATAAAGTGTATAATATTTCGGGAAATGGTATTCTCTGCACTTCATTTCTCTAGTGAACTAACGAGCTGTCACTGATGTCTGCGGTAAACGCATTTTGTTTTCAAGCTGTTTTATTGATGCGTTTCTGCCGTTGAAACACACACACACAAAATAAATAATCCTATCTGTCATATACAATTAATGACATTTAAAAAAAGTTTTATAAAACTGTTAGATTATTTGGATAATTATTGGACAGATAATTACATAATTATATAGTTCTTAAGTAAATTAATAATAATAAAAAAAATAAATCATCCCATCCAGGTAACAAAACTGTAAAAAAAAAAAAAAAAGGGTGATAACTGGTTCAGAATGACTGCTTAAGGCACATCAACATATCCTGAAGTGTTCTTTATAATTAAGTATAACAATCAAATGTAAAATAATAATTATTTTATAAATTTTTATCATGGTATCGGTTCAAGTAGTAGTATCGAGATATTTTAGTCAGGTATCGTATCAAAGTCAAAATGTTGGTATCATGTATCAGTTCTGTTGCAAGTTCACATACTTCATCTCATGTTTTCATTGTCGTGTGTTTTAAATAATCAGTTTATTTGTGTCCTTGACACATGGGCATGCCTCTGGTGTAGGCAGGGTGCTAGTTATACTGAAACAAAAAATATAAACAGCTTACCAAATTTAGTGTGGTTTGACCATATTTTTTTTCTTTCTCAAACTCAGTTGCACCAAGTCTGCCATAACCTTAGCCATTAACCTGCTAAGACACCAGTCAAATTGCCTCATCTAGTGCCCCCCATAGGATATGGCCTTAAATCACAGTTTCTGCTGTCCAATCTTTTTATGTTAGTGGGTCTAGAGTAAAAAAAAAGGGGATACTACATGTTAAAGTCTACATCTACACACACACACACACATAATGTGTTTGTGTGTGTGTGTATGTATGCATATATATGTAAATTCATATATATATATATATATACAAGGTCTCTAACATCCACCAGCTCTGAGATGTCGTCATGGAGGAGTGGAAGAGGACTCCAGTGGCAACCTGTGAAGCTCTGGTGAACGCCATGCCCAAGAGGGTTAAGGCAGTGCTGGAAAATAATGGAGATCACACAAAATATTGACACTTTGGGCCCAATTTGGAAATGTTCTCTTAGGGGTGTACTCACTTTTGTGGCCAGCGGTTTAGACATTAATGGCTGTGTGTTGAGTTATTTTGAGGGGACAGCAAATTTAGACTGTTATACAAGCTGTACACTCACTACTTTACATTGTAGCAAAGTGTCATTTCTTCAGTGTTGTCACATGAAGAGATATAATAAAATATTTACAAAAATGTGAGGGGTGTACTCACTTCTGTGAGATACTGTATATATATAAATTTACATTAAATTAAAATAATTTTAGTTTTGTAGAATATACAAAAGAAACTTAAAATAGATGTCACTTGCAGTGTATTGCTTAATGCATGTACGCAGTTTGTCTGTAACATCATTGACAAATTCAAAAACATTTAGTTCAATGTGGTTGTTTTTAAACAACTTTGTTTAACAATTTTCTACTGAAACCATTTTTTTTTTACTTGTACATCCCGAACGTTCCTGAGCTGTGGTGATTCACTGAGTTCAAGCTCATGATTTATCCAAAACTCAAACACTAAAGTCAGTGTTTTTTTGTAGAACTTTATTTTTTAAATTATTTTATAAAATCATCGCTTTTAATTAATTTATATAATTATAGGTTTAAACTTTCACTGACAAACATTTTGGCTAACTCCCATCCCACACAGCCTCTTCGCCTCATCACATCTCCATTGAAGATAAAACTTGTTTGCCAGAGAGAGAGATCTGACCTCTGCAGATGTGAATTATGCTTCATGGACAGGGGGAAACCAGGAGCGGAACACACACACACACACGGATGGAGGAACATGTCAGGGTCAATTCTCTCATCAGTTCATCTCTAGTGAAATCACCACACAAACTGATTAACAGGTTAAGATGAGAACTGATTCGTGTGTGGCTTAGTCACACACGTTATCCATCACCCAGGGTTAAAACACTTTCAAATAGCTGTTACCGTGCAGATGAGCAGGATCTGTCTTCACAGCCTGTGGGTGTTTGGCACATTGCAGTTTTGATTGGTTAATCATGCTGTCACTTGAGTGTAAAATCCAGTCAAATTATTCTTGGCTGCCTTTTGTATTGGAACAAACTGCAGAGTTTAAGAACACAGCAGAGTTTCATCCAACAGAGAGACAAAGGCAAGGAGAGTTAAACGACTGACCGCATCCATTAACACTCGTTTCTCTAAATCAAAAACATACTGACGTTACTTCATAAGAACATGCCATCTTTATGTCTTGTGCTAGTTTCTGTTTCCCTGACAGATTTTTTGGCCCTTGCTTTATGCTGTGAACAGACACTAAGTATCGAGTCTTGCATTGGGTGCAGCCTTCAGGTGAATGGAAAGGTTCCCTATAAGGCAGCAGGGAGAGCAGGTTGAAAGGTCTCTGAAATTAAGTATATGTAACCAGAATGATATACTGACTTAGTTTTGTTGATACAGGCACACAAAATTAACAAACAAAAAAACAATACTAGTAGTTGCAGGAAAAATGTATACATATATATATATATATATATAAATTAGTGTTATCTTCAAGGAAAAATCGGGCCAATTAGGGTGAATCTCACAAAAAAAACTTGTCCAAGTCATATTTTACCCCAAAATAAATAAAAAAACACAGCATTTTTTTGCACAAAGAAAAATGATTTTTGCAAGTTCTAATTCCCATAACCGTAATGTGAAAACATTTATAAAGTACCACTATAAGAATAAACGGTAACACTTTACTTGAAGGGGTGTGCATAAGACTGACATGACACCTTCATAATCATGACATGACACCTATATAATCATGACATGACACACGTTATGAATATGAAGGAGGTTTTATGCATGTTTATGACAACTATCATTAAGTGTAATTCGCTCAGTTATGTAATTTTTAATGCTAAGATGACATTGTTTGAGATGTCTTTGTTATGGGCTATGGTTAGGGGTAAGGGTAGGGGTAGGGTTAGGTTAGGGTTACGTCAAACAATGTCATCTTAGCATTAAAAATTACATAACTGAGCGAATGACACTTAATGACAGTTGTCATAAACATGCATAAAACCTCCTTCATATTCATGACATGTGTCATGTCATGATTATGAAGGTGTCATGTCAGTCTTATGCACACCCCTTCAAGTAAAGTGTTACCGAATAAACTGTGGCAGTATAAGTTGTAGCGAATTCAGTTTATGCTCATTATATATATATATATTCTGGATCATGAAGTGTTTAAATACTGCATCTCTGTATTTTTGCACTGCAGTAATGATAATATTGTTTTCTCTATGTAAAATATCATATCTTCTTTGGATTGTGGGGTAAAATATGACCCATAAAATAATTTGTGACATTCACCCAGTTGTAACACTTTAGTTTATCATGCTATGCGTACACACAATCATAAATGTATTGTACAATGAATTAACAAAAAATTATTTTTTCTAATGACAGTCAGTGTAGCAAAATATTAAATTATTCTCCATTTCAATGACTTAACATTTTAACAGGTTACAACATTATAAAGGAATCCTGGACAGAGGAAAACAAATATATACTGACATAATCAGAGTATGTGCATGGAGTTTACCAAGATGAGTTTCATGGTGTTTGCAAAACATGTTAGAGGCCAGGAGCGCCCCCTCCTGGTTTTACTTTCAACAGCAGCATTTTGAACAGCATAGGCTGACTTCTCAGGGGTTAATCCCACAAGGCATTTCTTGTCAGAGAACTCAATATAGTGACTTAACAGCAACTAGAATTTCTGATACAAACTCACAACTGAAGCCCCATTCAACTGGGAAAACCACCCCACCATGAGAGCGATAGTTTTACATAGATCTATAGATTCACAATTCAAAATATATACTATTTACATCCAGTGTAATTGTAAATTTTTTTTTATTTTGTTCAAGTTTGAGAAGTTCCAACTTACTCGATTCAGTTCCAGGGTTAAGTCTCTGCAAAACATTCACAGTTTCTATGTGCTGCATGGTTATTTTTCAAGTTAACAAGCATTGATACTGAATGGAATTCTCTGGTCAAACAGCTTTTTTTTCCTTGATAATGTAGAGCTACTGAGGGACAGGAAATGCACTGCAAGATCACATGACCAAAACCAAACAACTGCCAACTGAGAAAGGAAGCAGGAAAAGTTAACAAAAAAAAACCAGGGTGGAAAAAGCAGAGATAAAAAGATCAACAGAGGTGTAGTGCACAACTGTAGCGCGGTTGTGTTCCTGGTCTATCGATACACGAGGTGGGATATGGTGCTGGACTTGAAATTGAGTTGATGATTGGGCACAAAGTTATGATGAGGATTTTTGCGGGTGCACACATCACTGCCGTAAAGGCTCATGCACATCTCACATGACACCTTGGAGCAGTTCACACAGGTGTGAGAGGCCCCTGGCTTGTTGCAAAAGCCACAGCGGGAGCCACCCACACTCAGCCGCTCACCCCCACTGCTGATGGAGCTGACCACCGGACTGCTGCCCGAACCCACGGCTTTACTGGGAAACAGCTTGGTGCTCATCACAGCTTTGTCCAGCAAAAGCGAGTGGGACTGAGCGTGGGGAAGTGGGTGAGGGTGAGTGTGCGAGTGAGCGTTGGAGTAGACGGACAACTTCTCCTTGATGGGCATGTAGCCATCCAAAGGGCGGGAAGTTTTAGTGTAATCCTGGAAGCCACAACAAGGTGCCGGTTCCACTGCATGGCAGGACGAACACAAGATCATGTCGCACCTCTGGCAAGAGGAAAGCGAAGGACAGCCCATGCCGCAGCCCTGGCACTTCATCACATGTCCCTTCAGAACCCAACTGTCCCGGGACTCTCGAGGCTCCCGGCTCTGTGGCCTAGAGGGCGTCTGGTGCCCACCCAAACCCCGTTCAGTGTACAAGTCCACCTCATCCAGGGAGGACAAGTGGTAGGAGTATGGCTCAGACGGGGGCGACTGAATCGGAAAGAAGTCAGCCACTGGGCTGTAAGAGGGCGGCGCTGCCACAGGGTAAAGCGAAGGGCTTGGTCGGATGATTTCATCCTTCAAGTCTTCTTCCGTGTCGACGAACAGTGGCTCTTTGCGCAGGCTGAGCGAGGCCTTCAGTACTGGCTTGCTGGCTTGGTGCCAGTGTCCTGCACTGTCTGTTACATCCACCGACTTGGACGGCCGACCGCTTCGCCTTAGGTGGGCGCGGTCAATATCCACCGGCCGCACCGACAGGCGGGACAAGTCTCCTGTAAGGCTGTCTCGTCGGCGGAGGGCGTCAGCGCACCCTGCTGCATCTTCTCTGGTGTTCCTCCTCACCTCCATGGCCTCCAGCTCTGAGGCAAGACCCCGAGACATGGACACCACCTCACCGAGTAGACGGCATTCAGCCTGGGCGAGAAGCAGTTCAAAGGCGAGCTGCCGGAGGTGGGAGGATCCACCTGGATGGTCCCTAACATGGTACTGCAATTCCTGGTCTCTTGAATAGCCCATGGAACGCAGCAGTGGACGCAAGTCTGCATCGCATATCACTGACTGCAACTGGTACACATACGGCCCTGTGAAGGTCTGTAAGATTGAAAGAAATGTCAATACACCATCAACAGCAAAAATAATTATGGCATTCATACTGTCATGTCTCACTTTTCACATTCACAAACTTAAAAGGTTTTAATAAAAGGCTGAATAATTACTTAATGTAGTTCAGTCTCGTATTTCTGTACCTGACATTTGTTCAGTTTTATGTATTTATGCTATTGCTAATTAATTTGTTCACTTGTCTTTAACAATTTAATGTTTGAAATTTATATTAGTCTAATTTTTTTTCTGTGTTTTTTTTATAAAACATAATAAATATGTTTGACATCTAAATATTTTACTTAAAAATTGTTTAATGGATTATTTTTTATCTTATTGGAATCGGAATTAGGAATCGATAAAATTCAAACGATGCCCAACCCTACTGATACTACAAACTTCTCACTGAAACTACAATCAAAAATCTTTTAATCTGTTTACTCACCTTTATGCAGCGGAACTCCTTCTTCCATGGAAAGAGCAGCAAGTTGGTACAGATGGTTTCCAGTGTTGCAAAGGCTGTCTCCAATGTCCGCAAGTTTGCGCTCCTTTGAGTCCTCAGGGAGTTCTCAGCAATTTCATAGAACCGAATCATGCGAAAGCGCTGCCCTGGATCAGGCTGGTAAGAGCCTAACAGTGCTGTTGCAGTAGAAATCAGTGCCTCCTCAGTCTTGGCTCCTTGCTTATCTCCTCCTCCTTCACCGGCTCTCTCCTCAAGCCGATTCTCCAAAGACGCCACATACCTGCGGAATAGATCTTCTCGCAACTTGGCATCCATTGGTGTCAGTGGGTTGCGTAGCATGCAACCTCTTATCCTACAATTCAGGAGTTTCTTTAAATGGGACCCCTTGCCATCTCAAGACCTCTCTCCCACTGGACAGGCCTGGGACAACGGTGCAGTGTGGTGGGAAAAATCAGCAAGCTGCAATCATCCTCCAAAGGAGCTATTTGGAATAATGAAAGTGAAGATGTGATTGGTTTAATTTGGGCGTACGCCTTGCCCAGGGCATCTCTGGGTTCCTCATTAGCCAAAAGACCTCAAAAGGAGGAACATGACATGAGAAGGTGGTTGATTTGGGTGCTGGATGGAAAGTCCTCAACTTATTAAGCCCTCACTGCCAGGCTTTTCCCTCTGCATGAGGTTGAATATCAGGGTTTGCAGAGAGGAGCACACATTAAAAACACCATGTCCAATGCTGCAACGACAGAAGAACAAAATCTGTTTGAAAAACACCACTCAGGCTGCAGTCTAATTAGTGAGGACTTGCCTCAGTCTTTGCTCATATGCCCACAATGCATGCACACATCACAGAAAGACCAACGCAGACCATGAGAATGAAAATGACATATCCGTGATGGTCTAAATTATAGTTAGGCCTAAATGAAATCTGTTTTAAATGTTCTGTTTGTTTGTTTTTTTTTAATGATAATGTGTGGATAATTCTTGGAATGGATAAAAAATTTTACGGGTTCAACTAGAGATACACTGATTGCAATTTTCTTGGCCGATTCCGATTTGTTTTGCAAGTGTGACCTGCTGATACCGATTTTTGCCAATTCCGATTTTCATTCTAAAAAACTATATTTGACAGCATATACAAACAAAAATCTACTTTTTTTTCAATGCAAAAAATAAATTAAATAAATGAATAAAATAAAAATAAATAAATAAATAAAATAAATTATTAAACATTACAATTTCCCCCAATCTGGACTAAGCTACAGATGTTCTCTGACTTAACTCTCAAAAGTGCTCTGTGACTGGAAAGAGGTAGAAATGTCATCTTTCACATCAAATTCTTACATTGTTTCAAATAATTCAGTTAGACTAATAAGAAAATGTAAAGTTGTCGCCATTCAAATTAAATCAGTATCAACAAACTCCATCTTTCCATGGCTGCATTTGAAGTGGCATTAGATGTATTTACACAGACTGTTTAATGAAGTTGAGAGGTGCCATAAGCTTGTTATACGATTGTTATTAAATAATTTTTTGAACAAACGAATAAGAAATACTGGGACAAATGCAATGACACTTTTAAATGACTGTTTGAATGAGTGAGTCATTTAGTCATTTATTCAACCGATTCGTTCAAACGGCTGATTGATTCAGAAATAAGGCAAGTCTTTATGAATGGCTCACTGAATCCTTGACTCACTGAATTCGTTCAAAAATTAATTCAGTAATGAAACACCACTGTGTTGCTCAGAGACAAACAACAGTTCTGCTGTGGCTTTGATTGGAACGATTTTCATTTGCGAAATTGAGCAAAAACTCAAAATATAAGTCACTTAATTTTAACTTCTTGTTTATTGAACTACTATTGTATAAAATCAGTGTCTCATTACAATTGTGCTGATATTCGGGGAAACATCTTGGTCGTGTAATGCTAACCTATATCGTATATTATAAATATATATATTTTTTCTAATATAGTATGCTTGTATAACTTTCTGTGAGTGCTGTTGCGCTCATTTGTTTTAATTTGTCTCTCGCTCTCACTCAGGCTGCGTGAGCCTCATCTGGCACGATCACCAATACATTACCAGTCGCCGTTTACATTGAATGCAATAAAATCACAATCATTCTCACGTAAAAATTGTTGGTGGCCAAGTTTCAATGCTTCCCTAGTTATTTTTGTTATTGACATTTCAATCAGGCTTCTTGTCCCGTTGGGCAAGTCAACTTCTCTCACACTTGCCCCTTTAAAAATTTTCTTGTCCCAGACAAGTGTTGATCGAGCCCTGTGGTTCCCCCACGGTTTACTTTGGCCCTACACACATCACAAGCTGCGAACTTTGTGTCTTCTTCACTCACAGTGAAGAACTTTCATGCCGACAACATGTTTACATGCGGATGTGAGCACAGCTGTGACATCAAAACGGGCTGGCTGGGAATTGGCAAGAGGTGAGGCTGACCGTGGAAAACCGTCTGATTCCAGTCCCTGGCCGGTCAATCGGTGCATCTCTACATTCAACTGAGAGAAATGTGTGTCTACTGCCATGGATGTTTGAGTTAAGGGAACCAGCAGGACAGCCAGCAGCGAAGCGCTTGGGACTGTGGTACTATCAGACAATTAGTATTCACTGCTCAGGTGATTGGCTCAAAAATGTCTGCGCAAAACCGCGCTCCCATACGCAAAGATGGCAGCAAGCAGGCCATGCACAACAGTGCATCCAGGGGGTGGGTCCTGCATTAGGGCCTTTCGCATCGCTTTAGTTCCAGAGCTAAATGTACAGTACTAAATTACTGGGACGATTTCCCAGTACTATTTAAAGGGTTGCATTCGCACGGTAAGACGGTCGACAGCGTCGTCATTTGTGCGCAGCGTTCAACAGAAACAAAGAACAACATTAACAACAGGAGGATGGAGGACGCTGTGATCGGAGCTGTGTGTTTGTTGTGTCTCGCGGGTTTCACAATAATGGACATGGAAAATCGACGTATACGTAAAGCGATTGAAAGAACGGAAAGGAGGACTAAGAATCTCCAACGACAACTGGCAGTGCTACATTTGCTACAAGTGCCTGCACTTCAGTGTCCGTCCATCTATCGCTGTTCTCCATACTTGCGAAATAAGTTGACATGTTTACAGTATGTTTACACGGCGTTTTAAATCATGGCGGGTGAGGGCGTTTTCGTACGCGTTTGGCCAATCAATGTCTACTTGCGTCACGGGTAGTACCAGTTGTGCTGGTTAGACCCTGCTCCGGAGTAGGAGCTAATTTGGTTCTCGAAAAAGGCAGTCCGGTACTAAAAAAGCACCCAGTTCCGGCGGTGCGAACACACCGAAAAGTGGGTAGTTCCACAATTAGTTCTGGTACTATGAAAAGGTTCCCGCGGTGCGAAAGGCCCTATTCATTGAGATGAATGGGAATGCTAACAGACAGCTTTCTCCAGGTATTATATAGATGTCCTTGGCTGATATCATATGAATTGTCAATTGTGTGAATGACAGGAATTCAGAACTTTCCACAAAGCTCTGCAGGCACAGATTTCCTTCTGGACCTGCCAATAGTGCACGGATAATGTGGGAGTGAGCGTGGCTAGATAATGCAGATAGTGTGGACTGTTTTGCAATGAGGCCACATGAAGAAGCACTTTATTCTTCCAGATGGTTAGGCTGCCAACTGAACAACTGCACAGTATTCCTTTACCTTCAATGATGCAGGCAGTCATTTCAAGCTGCTGAATTCACACCAACTCAAAACATCAGGCATTTACATGTGCTTTATCAGAGGGGCCTGTCAATACATCGTAATATCGTAATCACAACATCTTACCGAACACGGTCGAGCTAAACACACCACCTAAACAAATCAGGGTTCGCATTCGCAAAGTGTTAATAACTAATGATGTTCTATCTGCCTTCCACTGCTAGTGACATAAACAGCGTGCTAGCCACACAGCTAATCTGACAGTCTCCTTTACTTAACGTTACAGTAAATAAATCTGTCAACGCAGCCGTCAGGCCGAGCTGTTCTCACAAATAGTGTTTTTGCTTAAGGGACACACATGAATGAAGTCGTCACTCTACTCTAACTCGTTTCAAGCTGATCTTTGACAGATATCAGATGCAGCTAGCACAGCTGCTAACATTAGCGCAGTTCCAGGGCCCTGCAAATCCACACACCACGCCATTTAACCGTACACCGTCCAGCAATTACTTTTTAATTACCTCAATAAGAACAAGACGTGAATGTAAACATGCCCGTTGAGTGTCATGCAGTGCTGGTTAGAGCCATTAACGAGCCGCCTTCCTCCCCATCATCCAGCGCCTCTTACCTTCATGTTCCGCTGGAAATCCCCAGCGCCGCTCTGCGCATGCGCCCCGCTGCCTCCCCTGCGTGCTCCGAGGCTGCAGGACTAGCGTTGGAACGTTCGATTGATTCAGCGAGTCGGTTCGCCTTCACGATTCGATTCATTTGAGTCATCGCTCAAAAGAGTTCCCAGAAGTCTCCGCGCTGCACACGACGCCTTCTTTTCTGAGCGTTAAATAAATGTTTGCGCAAACGCCGTGCTGTTTTCAGTTACCTTACACGCATTACGTTTTTAAGTGTATCAGTGACAATGTGCTCCAGTTTGTTGCAATCGTTCCAGTTGAGACCTTTTTTCTTCTTCTGTAAAACATCCTGTTGTCTAATATCTCACAGGTTCACTCTCGGAAATGTTCTTCCTCGCAGTCGAGTGATTCATTTTCACATTCACGCCTTCCGAATCATTTAAAAGATCCGGTTCATGTCCGCGATTCGCTGAAGAATCGGACACCACTAGCCATACCGCACTCATAACTCTTCATTAAAAGACTACACGCACACTCTAGGTACTACATGGCAGTCGTTTGTTAGCCCACCACGGTTGTTGTTGTCGTTAGTCAGACGAGGCTGTGATAATGTGTTGTGTTGAGCTGAGCTGAGTTGTTGCTCCTCCCTTGCCAGCAGTGAATCTCGCCGGAGTTCAAGAAGACGGAGCCCAGCGCCGCAGACATGGCTATGCTCACCACAGACCCGCAAACTGATGTGATCGATGCAGAATATGAGGACTTCCTCTGCCCCGTGTGTCTGGAGATGTTTATCTCTCCGATGACCACCGGCTGCGGACACACGTGAGTATCCGTGCGGTCTCGCGCCTCGCAGCAGGAACTTCTCGTCTGACATGTTGATTAGTTTCATGTTAATCGCGTGCAGCCTCCATGCAACGTGATTTAATCTTAACATGACTGTGTCGAATAATCATTAATGAATGCAGTTGTGATGAGAGTTTCTCAAAAAAGAAATGCGTTACTTTCAGTTTTGCTTCTTGTGTACAAAACTTGTGCAGTGTGGCATGCTGGGAGTTGTAGTGCTGCTCACTTAATTATGCCTTTGCTCGAACAAACTACAACACATTGTCCTTCTATGAATACTTTTTGTATGAATTTTAAAGCTCGTACATTACTGACAGTCATGACACCAGTAAAATTGATTAAAAGAGAAATACCTTGAGAAGTTATTGATAGCCTACCTTGTAGAGATGTAACGATTCACTCAACTCACGATTATTATTATTTTACAAAATTAGATTTAAGACCAATTATAAATTAAGTGTGTCCTTTTATTATTGCTTGGACAAAATGCTGCACATTTCTTTGTGAAATTGAAATATAACACTATAATAATATACTAATATAGCACTTGTATATTATTGCTCTTTTGTTGGTTTTGATTGCTTCTGTTGTCCTCATTTGTAAGTCGCTTTGGATAAAAGCATCTGCTAAATGACAACATTTAAATATAATGTAAATGTAAATAACAAAACTACATTGAAATTTTAAAACAAGCCCCAAATCAAATAAATAAGTAACACAAATAAAATAAATCTCTTCATATAAACAAGCTAAGGCTTAATCTGTGCTCTTTCCATTTAAAATTAGAGGCAACCACTGCATTTTAATCTTGATCCAAACAAAGATGCTGCATACATGCAACATGAGCAGTTTTTTGGGATTTTGTCAGTGACGATAATTACACAATAATTTGCTGTCTGTGTTTTTGTGCTTGTGCCTTGGTAGATTTAGCCTTGTTGTGGACAACTGACTCCCAGAGAGCTTCATATTCTTCATATTCTGTGTGGTCATTAGTTCACAGTAGTGACAGAAATTAACTTTGTCTTTGAGGGCAACATTTGCCCCACTAAATTGATTTCCAGGGCATGTTTACCTTTATAAGGGCAAATGTTTACTAACCCTAATAAATGTATGTGTCATCTTATATGTCAACTTAAACATTTAATCAATACATTCGATTAGAAAAATAAGACATTGTAAGGCTGTTAACAATCCAGAAACCAGTCTGAACAAAAGCCATCTTTACACTGCAGAAGTGGCACATTAACTGTTTCTTAAGTGGCATTTAGATGTATTTACACGGACTGTTTAATGCGGCTCAGAGGTGTCATAAATGTATTTACACTACAATTAAAGTTGCATAAGTAATATTATTTAAAAAAAATCTATTTAGAATTTTGAGATATGAAATGACAAATACAAACAAATAAATATTTTTAAACATGAAACTAAAAGTGCCAGTAGGTGGCGACAAGTTTTAATGAGTGAGTCTCTGAATTAGGCCTGGGCGATAAAACGGTATCGATATTTATCGATGGTACTCCTTCATCGATAACGATAGAAAAAATGTTCGATATAGCACACGATATAGGCACGTGCTATGAGTGACGCAGACAGCACACACAAACGACGAACAAATATGACTGCTGCACTCGCGTCACACAAGAGATGTAGCCTTGCAAAGTTAAAACAGTTTAAACGTTTAGAAAACACGTCGCTAATTTGTGGAGGTTTATTCCTTTTCACTGCGCCTCATATGTTTTCAAATACAATCTGTGTGATGGGCGATTCGGCTCTTTTTTTTATTAATGCAATGCATAAATATATGATGCTGTTTTGTTCATAATTGTTTATGCAATTTCCAAAATTATATTTGATATATCAAATATATAAGAAACATAAGAAAGGAGATATTTGTTTAAATGTTATTTTCTGTTTGACTGTAAAAAAAAAAATAATAAAAATGTTTGTCTCAATAAATTGGGTAAATTAAAAACACAGTGGTTAAATAAAAAAATAATAATATTGCGTTTTGTTTTAAAAAAAGTCAATAATTGAAAAATGTCAATAATTATCGATACCGAACGATATGAAACATTATATCGTTGATACATTTTTTAGCTATATCGCCCAGCCCTAGTCTGAATCATTAATTCAAATGATTCGTTCAAAATAATTTATTCAGATTCATAAAATCATTCATCAAACAAATTTCTCAAAAACACGTTAACATTCATTATCGACACACTGTGTGTTGCAGCAGTTCTTCTCCAGCTTTGTTTGAAGCTACTTTGGCAACTCCAGTGAAAAAGTTATTCCTCCACAATTTTTGTTTCCTGCCAGACTGATCAAAACCTGTGGACCAGGTAGAAATTGTGTACTATCAGGCATTCTGTTTAGAGCTTTCGGATTTCACAAGCGCTTTGCAGTTGTGTATGCGATATGCATCAGATGGTCCGTGAACAGACTGTGGGTGGTCCGTGAGCTTGCTGTTTGAGTCTGAGGTGTTCCTAGAAGAAAACGGTTTCATCTACTCTCCGCCAGGTTCTTTTGTCGGA
The DNA here is from genome assembly GCF_001515645.1 of Sinocyclocheilus grahami. Classification (NCBI taxonomy): domain Eukaryota; kingdom Metazoa; phylum Chordata; class Actinopteri; order Cypriniformes; family Cyprinidae; genus Sinocyclocheilus; species Sinocyclocheilus grahami. The sequence continues at coordinate 590,546 of NW_015506009.1, read as the reverse complement.
CATGAGAAACCACACAGGGGTTTGCTCTAAATATCAAGAGTTTATCAAGGAAGGCATGAAGGCCATTTCAAAGAACCAGCCTTCCACTGTCAGGTAATATATCTGTTTTTCAGTGTTTAAACATTTTCTTCAAAATATGAAAAAAGTCACGTTAAATGACACCAAAAGTTCAAACCCATGATCAGATCTTAAGTCCAGTTTGAATAAGAAAAAAAGTTGAAGTGGACCACAAAACCAGTCTTAAGGGTCAATTTTTTTAAATTGAGATGTATACATCATCTGAAAGCTGAATAAATAATATTTCCATTGATGTATGGTTTGTTAGGATAGGACAATATTTGGCCGAGATACAACTATTTGAAAATCTGGAATCTGAGGGTGCAAAAAAAAAACTAAATATTGAGAAAATCATCTTTAAAGTTGTCCAAATGAAGTTCTTAGCAATGCATATTACTAATCAAAAATTAAGTTTTGATATATTTACAATAGGAAATTTACAAAATATCTTCATGGAACATGATCTTTACTTAATATCCTAATGATTTTTGGCAAAAAAAAGAAAAATCTATCATTTTGACCCATACAATGTATTGTTGGCTATTGCTACAAATATCCCCCAGCGACTTATGACTGTTTGAATCGTCAGTGGCAAATCCTTTAAATGAAAACTTACTTACATTCTGTGAGTCAGAACAGCCGGCATTGTAGTCTACTCTACCAGGATCAAGAAACAGTCCTTCATAAAATGTGCTGCACACATCTGAATATTTGGGTTGAAGTGTTCTGAAACAGTGTTGTAAATACAACTTAACCACTGATTTCTAGTCGTGTCCTCTTTGGAAGACCAAACAAAGTAGTCTAGCTTTTTACAACGAAACACACGGCGGGCTAGAGTGAGCGGTGGCAGGCGGGCTTGAGAACGGCGCAGCCGGCAGATTGGACGAAGGAGCGTCCAGTGGGCTTGCGGCAGCCACATGTGACGTCCCCGGGCTGGACTCCACTTCGTCCATGGTGAAAGCTGGTCCGGTGATCCACAGCAAAGTTGATGTATTCCCTCAGCGGCCAGCACGGATCAGCTCCAGGCATGACGAAGTGGATATCGTCCTCTTTTGGAAGACCAAACAAAGTAGTTTCGCTTTCACAACGAAACACAGCGTCTTCACGACATGGCGGCGGCAGCAACAATACTACAGCGAGAATAAAAGTTACGCCTTCTTTCTTTGCGTGAACATTTGGGCGGCGTTATGCAAATCTTCCCACATTGTGACATAGACATGTGGGGCGTGTTAGAACGAGCCATTTTAGGTAGGCGTGGCTGACTCTTAACTTTTATAAAGAATATCTCTTTGGATTTGAGACTTTAGTCTTTGCAACTTTACAGATCTTTATGCACCAAGAGCTTGTAACACTCCAAAGAGAAAGGAAAAATTTAAATCGCATCATATGACCCCTTTAAGCCTTTCCTTGAAAATGCATGTATCTACGTATAGCTATATATTGAATATCACTAAAAAGGTATACATATCAGCATATAATTTTTTGCTATATCACACACTCTTAGTAGAAATAGTACCTGTGGAGTCAGGAGTTAATGGGATATTGTGACCCTTGTCTCCGCTCCTGCAGGTGTGTCCGATATGTGCCTCAATGCCCTGGGGCGACCCTAATTACAGGAGCGCTGACTTCTTTCAGCACCTCAGAATGAGACATGCTTTTTCCTATGACACCTTTGTGGTAAGTAGATCACAAAATTACCATGCTCTGGTTTCCTAGTGTTCAAAGAAACTAAAATAAAATTGTCATAGTTCTGTCAAAAGGAATCTTGTTCAGATGTCTTTTATATCTAGCTATTCAAGGATAGATATAATTCCTTTTATATCCAGCTATAACATGGATCAGTCTTGCTGTTTGCTTTTTCTGTGATTTAAAATGGGTTATCTTCTCCAGTTCAGTATTCAGTAAATAAATACAACGTGTGTATATATATATATATATATTACCTTTGGTATAAATAGTTGGTCTGACCTACCGCAGTGCAGTATTTAACAGTCCAGAACCTGGTTTTTATGACCTAATCTCTTACTACAAAAGTCTGGACCAGCTCAAGTTCAAAAAGAAACAAACAAATAAATAAGTAGGGCAACCAGCATTATATTTTATTTATTTATTTATGGAATGATGCATATGAAGCTCATAGGGATTAGCTTTTCTAGCTATATAAAAGCAAACTGAAACAGAAAGGTTTCACACAAAAAAAATAAATGAACAATTGCGCACATAACAGCTCAATGTAGTATTTACATCATTAATGCATTACATATTAAGTGAAAATATATGAATTCTCATTTGAAGTATGAAGTCGAGACTGACCGTGATTGGTGGTCGGTGGACTGAGCTGAGACGTAAATACATATTTCTTGTATCTTATTATAGGATTACTCCACAGACGAGCAAGCCATGATCCAGGAAGCTTTACAGCGCTCTCTCATGGAAAACTGATGCTAGGAACATATGGATCCCCAGCTGAACGCCACCAAAAATCAATGCTTATGCTTACAAAAAGAAAGAAATGCATTGGGATTCAGGGCTATTGTGATATATATTATTCTACACTCTAATATTGGTCAGGCCAAAGTTCCTATTGGTGTAATTTTGGAGATTTACTTATTTAAACAGAGTCATATATAACATATATTCATAAATAAAATATGCCCATATACATTGTTAGCTGTCAAAATACATAAATATATGCTACCCATTTATAATTAATTCAAATTATATAACTGATTTTTGTTTCTATAGTATAGTTTGCGTAGCAGATTGTCAGATTTTGTGGCACTGGAACAGAATAGTCTGATATAGATACATAAGGTGAGTCTTGTCAGAAGCTTTTAGGGTAGAAAATATTGATATTCCGTCATTAAGGTAATTGTTTTGAGTGTGTCCGCTAATTCAGAGGTAATTTAGAGGAAGCAAAGGAATAAGCTTTTTCTGTTGGTGTTTTTTGTATTATGTAATGCTTTTAAGAAGCAGTTCAACTGAACCCTTGTTAGAGCTGTGTTTCACTTTGCAGTTAGTGTTCAGCTATGTACTGAAATGAGTTTATGTTCAAACCAGTAGGGGGCAGTATTGTATCATTAGTCCACCACATTGTTTATTGTCTCTGTGCTCTCTGACCCAAGCAGTGCTCACTTAGTGTAGCTACTGACAAGTACATGACTTGATCTGACTGTGCACTGATAGACTCTGCCCTTAAAGGGATAGTCCACCCCAAAATGAAAATCTTGTCATTATTTACTCTCACTTTGTTGTTCAAACCCTGTATGCGTTTCTATTCTGTGTGGAACTCAACAGAAGATATTATAATACATAAAATATGTACTAAGTTGTTTTGGGCCACACTGACTTTCATTATATAGATAAAACAGATCTTCTGTGTTTTACAGGAGCAGGAGTCATTCAGGTTCAGTAGAAGATGAGAGGATTGTCATTATGGGTGAACTATTCCTTTAGGCTCCTAATACATTTATGTAACCCAGTAGAGGGCGTTAGTCGAACTGCACATAGCAGTTGTATAATATGTTAAAGTTAGTCCGTTTAATTGGCAGTAGTCTGAAATCCTGCAATCTATTGAACCAAATTGTAATTTTGCGTTCGATAAAGTCAAATTTGTGTTGCATGCTGTTTGATGTGGATTTTACCACTGTGAAGACAAGTCATATCCTGTGCCTGTTTCATTCATGTGTTATTATTAGTGCTTAATGGTGATGATTCATTGACCTGTACGTTTTTTGGATGAATTGGTTTTGTATAGTTAATAAACCTTTTCTCAAAAGCCTTTTAAATGTGTGTCAAATGAAACTGCTGTAGCATTATCTTTTCTCAATCCTTGATTGTGTTCCTGGAAGCATGTTCAAAAACCCCCCTCCACCTCCACCCCCACCCGTTCAATGCATGTGCGTTCAGTTTTATTAGAGCGTGAATCTCTCTCCCTCTCCTCCGCTCTGACTCCATTACTGTTGCTCATTTCCTGTCCCCCAGTGACTGTCCGCTTTCATGTCTGAAGGTGCTAAATCCAGATAAATTAAAGCTCTTTAATTATTTAAACACTGGACCCTGAAATCCCTGTGAGTGATTTATACGGGTGCGTTAGACATGTTGGGCCAGAAACAACACCCACTTCTCTGATGGATGACTAAATGGAGGAGCTAGCAAGCACTGCATGCTTTAACAGTTACAGGATCTTTCAGGATTTTTTTAAAAAACGACGCCCATCACAAAAATGGCATATCATTCTGGTAATAAAAGTGTTTTTTACAGCCTGATGATACTGTATGAAAGCGATTTCCTAAACTCTGTATGATAGGAAGTTGGAAGTTTTTATGTGATGCATAGGTGAACACTTTTCAGTTTCTTATCCGCTTGTTAAAAGGATGATTCAACCCAAAAAAGAAACATTTACTCATCCTCATGTTGTTCCAAACCTGTATACATTTATTTATTTTGTTGAACATAACAGAAGATATTGTAAAGAATGTAGGTAACCAAACAGTTGCTCGTCCCCATTGACTTGCATAATATATAACATATCTCAAATGCAAACATGTCTGTATGTACTGTATATGCATGTGCATTGCATGAAGCTGAAAGTGTATTGTCACAGCGGACAATAGAAATTGACCTTGAATCATTCAAAACGGCAAACCTCCAGGAATCAAAAGGTCTAAAAGCCACGAAAATGTTATTTATTCATCAATCCACTTATCCTTAATCCTACACCTGTGCGTGGAACCACATTCACCTGTGCAGAGTAGAAGAGCCTAAACACAACTAAAACAATGCTCTTCTGTGAGTCGCATGCAGTTTTATTTTTTGACCCCTAGAGGGCCCAAAGTTGCACGTGCTGCGTCCCAGATCGCATACTTCCACACAATCGGTCTCTTTTTGAGAAGAAAAGTAAATAGATGTCTGTGTGTAGCAGAAGAGTAGCTAAGCTACAGAAGTTATGAAGTCAAGAGCAGATCTGAGAGTTTTATGTTTATTAGGAGTTAAGAATGTGCTTTCGAGGATACTTGCTCAAAAACAAGCACTTTGAATGAATTTTGAGTGTATATGTCCGTTTAAGACGCAACTGTGAGCTCAGTTTGGTAGTGGCGCTGAGTTTGCGCACACTCTGTGTCCCAAATCAAATACTTCCCTAAAATACAGTAAGCCAAAAATGTAGCATGTCTGAATTCGTAGTATTCGAAAAACAGTAGGCGAAAAGTACCCGGATGATGTACTACTTTGCCGGGATCCTGATGGGCGCATTCGATGAACAGTTTACTATCCCATGAAGCCACGGGAGAGGATTTATAAATAGCACTGAAGTAGATGCAGCTAGATCACGTGAGAGTAACAGCATGACGGATGCAATACGTCTGAATTTCATTCATGCTACCCATACTGTAAAGAACATACTTTTTTAATGGTCGCAAAGTAGGTTCAAATTCAAATGTAGTACCTACTCAGACAGTATGTGATTTAGGACACAAATACTGGAGCTGAATTGAACATCACACACATTTTTTAATTATTATGGGGCCATAGTGGGCTAAGCTCCTGCCTCCTGTGCAGCCTGGCCTGATTTTTATTTTATTTTATTTTTATTTTTTTATTCATGTTTGTAAACGAATCCAAATCCTCCAAAGCGCAATGGGTTGTAGGCAATATTAGCTGTTGGAGTTTAAGTTGTTTTTGATATAGCTAAACTCAAAAACTCCATATAGAGAAAAATGTTTCTTGATAATGAATCTAAAATGTTTTTTTTTTTAAAGGGAAGCTCTCAGTATGCCTCGATATTGCTTTTTTAAACACATTTATTTGAGGTTTGTGTAGATAAAATGTTAATTGGACTTCTTTGTGAGTGACAGGGGAATTTATGATGAAACTCTTCCCAGCAATCAGTGGAGAGCAGCAAGTTTATTTACACTGTCCACAGGGACAGCAGATGCTTCAACTTTGTTGTCTTTGCTTCCCACACACTGTTTCAGTAATTAGTTTTCAGATCTCCATCAGGTCTCCTGCCTCTACACAGTAAATTCTCGAACCTGCTTGATGTTGTTCACTTTTTTTTTAAAGATTTCTCCTTTCTTCTTTCCTTGTGTTTTTTTTTTTTTTAATTATTATTATTATTTTGCTCCTGGCAGATGTAGAAGTTCTCTAAGTTTGATCGGTAACACTTTACTTGAAGGGGTGTGCATAAGACTGACATGACACCTTCATAATCATGACATGACACATGTTATGAATATGAAGGAGGTTTTATGCATGTTTATGACAACTGTCATTAAGTGTCATTCGCTCAGTTATGTCATTTTTAATGCAAATATGACATTATTTGACCTAACCCTAACCTAACCCTACCCCTACCCTTACCCCTAACCATAGCCCATAACAAAGACATCTCAAACAGTGTCATCTTTGCATTAAAAATTACATAACTGAGCGAATGACACTTAATGACAGTTGTCATAAACATGCATAAAAAAAACCTTCATATTCATGACATGTGTCATGTCATGATTATATAGGTGTCGTGTCATGATTATGAAGGTGTCATGTCAGTCTTATGCACACCCCTTCAAGTAAAGTGTAACCGTTTGATCTAACAAGTTACTGTAGGGCTTCCAGGCAGGAAGGAAACGGTCCTGCAAAAACGGTCCTGTCTCTTTGTCTCGCCCCGGCAGTTGTTTTAAGGGAAGATAGAAAAAAAAGGAAAAAGAAGAAAGTGAACATACTGAATGAAATTTTCATAAAGTTGAGCATGTGGCTTCTTTGATGAGAGAATGTGAAATGGTGTTAAGTCTCAGCGCTGTGTAGAAGCGGCAATTAGCGTAACATGTTCCCCCTAGAGGCCTGTGCCGTGAGAGAGACGAAGGCTTTGTTTTCTTCAGATTCACTCACATGCTGTGCCTCCTTTTCTCGTGTTCCCTTCTTCAGTCACCCACCTAGGAATCATCACCTGTTGGAAGTGAATGTGATGACGAGCACTCATCATTATCTCTGGCAGTGAAGTAGAACTGAAATTGACTAAACCGACATTTTGACTAGGCCCAAATCTGTTCCTGCAGAAAAGCTGCTAAAATGAGTAAAGTAGTGTCAGCTTGGTTTAACACATCTTGCCATGTCAGCGCATTTCTCATATGATTCATTATTATAATTCGGGTAACTTTGGTGCAGGCATTGTTTGGTCTACAATCATAATACTGTGTGGCTTGTTGAGGAGACGTGTGCTATTACTTTTCTAAAAGACCAAATGTATGATTTTCACCAAGCAGAAGATCAGCTACTGCAATGCAACAATATAGGCTCATTGGAAAAATGTGCCTCTACCTACATTTTTTGCTTCAAAATTATACATAAAGACACTATTCATGCCGTTTCCAATTAAAATTACCACTAGTGGCAGTAAAACGCCAACAACTTTTATTTCTTTTTACACAAGTTATGATTAAAGTTTATTAATAGGCTTATTTTCATGCAGGTCTTTGCCTGACATACTATGTCATGTCCTCAAAGGTCCATATGTGTGGCTTTTCTGACATGCTGTATTGCCAGTACCCATTGAACTCTCTTTAACATCAGCATGCTGATGAGTTACCTCTTAATATATGTTCCCATTAACAGCATGTTCACTCGCGGCTGTGTACTGTTTATCTTCTTAGATTTGTGCCTGGAAAGTGTGAGGTCTCTCTCCTTCATATTTTGCTGATCCAGGTATATCTGTGCGTTTTGATCATAGCATGGGGAGTTTGCTCACCGCCAAAATTCTTCAACGTCAGGAGAAACAGGAAGCCCAAAACAGGAATCCCACCACATGCCCTGGCGATGCGCGCGGCACGGCAGGTTAATCCTCTCACATGTTTGAACAGAAATGGCCACCGGGCATCCCCAACTTCAAGACCCAGTCTGCACGGCTCTTCCGCTGCTAAACTCCTGCCGTCCAACATGCAGCTCTTCCTGTGTGGCTGCCTGTATGTGGGAAGTGGTCCTGGCTTTGATTTTATTACGCCTGAAACCAACCTGGCACTGAATCAGCTCCTACCACTCACCAGGCTTTTCAGGTTTACACTCGTTAACTTCCTGTGCTCCCCGCCAGCCTTAAAATGCATTAAAGAGAGAAAGAGGAAGGAAATAAGAGAGCGATGCCGTGCCTTTGGTATCGTTCTGAAACCACAGTGGTCATGAAAGGACTGAGAAAGTGACCTCCAAATATGAAAGAACTGTATGCACATAAGACATTAATTCTGCCGTCTCTTCAATGTCTCTATTATTTAGCAGTCTTGAAGGCAGTGAAGAGATTAGATGGAGAACAAACAGAATCTCTGTAAAACTTTAGGTTGGGAAACACTATTCACTATCAACTAGTTGCTTATTAGCAAGCATATTACTAGCATAATTGCTGTTTATTTGTACTTATAAAGCACATATTAATGCATGACCATATTCTAGATATCTTAATTCACCCAATACCTAAACATAACTACTACAACATCTACTACAACATCTATCTTACTATCAGTAAGCAGCAAATTAGGAGTGTATTGAGGGAAAACTCTTAGTTAATAGTGATATGTGTTCCATAGTCTAATGTGTGTACACATGTGTCTTTCTTTCTTTCTTTCTTTCTTTCCATTGAAAAACAACAACTTTCTTTCTTTTATTCCATTGAAAAACAACAACAAACTGGTTCAGAATGATATAGGTGTGAGCAAAAGTGAAACCAATTAGATTTTTGGATGAACCACCCCAATAACTCTCCTGATTTTCTGATATTTCACCTGAGAAAGCTCCATTGATCTCCAACGCTGCTCCACTAAAGATCTCTGTCTCACAGATTTTAAAATGTACGTATTAATAATTTATCATCACATGTTTCTGGTGTCTATATTCATTTTAAAAATCGTATTTTATATAGGGAATAAAATTGTCCTCATTTGGATACTGGTAATTTTTCAGTCATTCAACAGGAGTGTAGAGTCGTGGTGTGGTGGTTAGCACACAATATCCAGACCACATCATGGCCCGGTCCTGTAAAATAAAATAAATAAATAAATAGAATAAAAAAGATACATAAAAGAGAGAGAGAGACAAAAAAGCACACTGTGTAAATGCTCATTGTTGCGGGAACAAGAGGTTTCAGCAGTCTATGAACGAATTTGATCAAACCAATTCAAAATTCGATCCACTCTGAATCTGAGAGCCATGGAATTTGGCCTGGAGATGATGTATTTGATTATAATTGCAGCCTTCATCGTTGTTGCTACAGTATACTTGTTGCAATGGTGACTGCCAATGCCATGGTGGTTTCTGTGGCAAAGGAGTCTGGGTATGGATGGGTAAGGAGACGTTTCACTGCCAGGAAGGAGAAGAGCAGATACATGCAGAGACTGAGATGGACAGTAAACATCCTCAGGAACATCACTAGGCTATTAGATCACAACACTGTGGCTCTGGAAACATGTTGTATGGACTGACAGTTACTGATATCATTCCATTTTCCTCAGTTCATCTTTTCCAGTCTGTACTTACTGTGGTAAAATCACAAGTGATTCACAAGTGCTTTATTTCAAAAAGCTATTTGTTTAAAGGGATAGTTCACCCAAAAATGAAAATTACCCCATGATTTATTCACCCTCAAGGTGTATATGACATTCTTCTTTCAGACTAATACAATCGGAGTTATATTAAAAAAAACATCCTGGCTCTTCCAAGCTTTATAATGGGAGTGGATGGTAGCCCAAAATTTGAAGTCCAAAAAAACTGAACCAATCCATTATAAAAGATGTCCTCATGGCTCCGGGGGGTTAATAAAGGCCTGCCGAAACAAAGCGATGCGTTTGTGTAAGAAAAATATCCATATTTACAACTGAAATCTTAATCTCTAGCTTCCGCTAACTTAGGCGCGTTCACGAGAGAGTGGCATCCAGCGGATGACACAGCATGTAGGCGAATGCAGTGACGAACGAGGAAGTGACGAACGCGGAAGTGACGAACACAGAAGTGACGAACGTGGAAGCGCAGAGGAGAGAGCAAAACCAAACACCGGTCACGAATTAGTAGTACAAAACAAGGATTTGTAAAGAAAAATGTCGGAGGATTTCAATATAAACCAAGAGGACACTGGTTTTCCTTTGCTGTAAACAAAACGTGTTTCTCGCAAGACTAGCATATTCTCACCGGAGTTTAGGCTACACCTACGTCCTACAACATCCACTGGACGCCACTCTCTCGTGAACACACATAAGACAGCAGAAGCTAGAGATTGTTGTAAATATGGATATTTTTCTTACACAAACGCTTCGCTTCGGCCAAAACTTGTTTCTCGCAAGACTAGCATATTCTCACCGGAGTTTAGGCTACACCTACGTCCTACAACATCCACTGGACGCCACTCTCTCGTGAACACACATAAGACAGCAGAAGCTAGAGATTGTTGTAAATATGGATATTTTTCTTACACAAACGCTTCGCTTCGGCAGGCCTTTATTAACCCCCCAGAGCCATGTGGACTTCTTTTATAATGATTGGTTCAATTTTTTGGACTTCAAATTTTGGGCTACCATCCACTCCCATTATAAAGCCGGGAAGAGCAAGGATGTTTTTTTAATATAACTCCGATTGTATTCGTTTGAAAGAAGAAAGTCATATATATCTAGGATGGCTTGAGGGTGAGTAAATCATGGGGTAATTTTCACTTTTGGGTGAACTAACCCTTTAATGGTCACTCTGTGATTGTTTGATGCAGACATTTTTGCAAATTTTTAACTCACTGTTGCCATTTTTCCTATAAGCATAGAAACAGATTTTCATTCTTAATGTAACCTCCAGCAACCCGTCCCTTACATGAAACAATATTTATTTATTTCTTTAATACAAAATGAATTTAAATTGGAGTTGTATGGCTTTTACTTCAAGCTTGTTAGTTTTGAGTTTGGGAGAAAAAAAGGAAAATGAACCAAAAATCAAGTAAAAAAAAAAACACGGTTGGCTGTAAAACTAAAGACTGCTTTTTTTCCCTTCTTCTTCTTTTCCCAAGCTCTTCCCAATTTTTTCTAATAATGGGAACTGCATCAACACAGTAAAAAATAAATTTCATGAGGTCTTTAAAAGCAATCAAAACACTTTTTTTGTCATAGAAAGTATAAGGCTTATAAAGAGAGAACACACATATGCATTTACATAAGAATTAATCATCCTTTTAACACTGTAATATATTGAAAGACTAGCTTTCTTATATGTCAGAGAGTTTTGCACATTCGTGTGACTTTGACATCTCTGGATCATGTAATGCATGCTGGATGCTGGCTGAGGAATGGAAGATGGAAGAGAGAGAGAGAAAAGGATGGAAGCTAATTTTGTTCACCTCCCTCATAAAATTAGGAAAAAGGGAGTGTATGAAAGTATCTCGGGATGGCAAGGCCCAGGGCTATTACTCCCACATTAATTTTTCTATTTGAATTCAAGCATCGCTGGGAAAAAAAATTCAGGAGGGGCTGATGGGACGCAGGGAATTACAGGCTTTCTGTGAAAGGGGGCTGCAGAGGCTTCAATGCCCAACAGGGGAGGCACTTTCACTTCCCAAAACACCATCTAACTATATCTTTCACATCTGTCTCCTACTAAACTCTGGTTTAAGGAGAAACTCTCTCCCTAGCCGGCTCCTCCAGTCCGCCTCCCAGCCAACTCCAACCTCCGCACCGCCTCTGGACATGTTCCTGTTAATTAGGAACCATCTATGTTTCAGAACATCTCTTTTATTAAAATATTTGTGCTATTCTCTCTATCATACACAGCATGCTGCTCTTCTGATTAGGGATGGGAATCATATGGAATTTAATTTCAGTTAGCAGGTTCATTCCATAATGATTCTTTATACCTGAAGAATAATTGGTCTTAAGTACTGAGCAAATATATAAAAAATGTATTTAATTATTATTTAAATTAACATTTATTATGACAGAAAGCTTCTTAAACCATATGATGCTCTCATATGAAAAGTCAGTCAAGAATTACATGGATGAGAGTAATATCTTGTTATTTAGAGAGTAAGTCAAGAACCAATTCTGACTATTTCAGTGAGTGGTTTATTTCAACTGATAATTCATGAGTTTTAGTCTTCTTTTTTTTTTATCCATTCAATTCTTTAAAAATAATCAGTTTGTGAATCAGACTACACTAGCCAACTTAAAACTCAACTAAATGATCATTTATTTTGATGTGGCACTGTATATTCAGTAGTTACAGTAAAATTTCCAAAAGAAGACATTTATGATCCTGTGATTCTTTTTTTTTTTAATCCTGAAAAAGGGAGAGAGAGAGAGAGAGAGAGAGAGAGAGAGAGAGAGCAGCATTTAATCAAAGTAGAAATCAGAAGTTTTGGGTCAGTACTTTTTCTTTTAAAGAAATTAATTATTTTATTCAGCAAGTATTTGTTAAATTGATAAAAAGTGATAGTAAAGACTTATATTGTTACAAAATATTTATATTTAGAATAAATGTTGTTCTTTCAAGCTTGAAACTTATGCTGTCTTAGGTACATCATCCTTTTTCTGAATTGAACAGAAGTTACACACACACATTCATAATCCTCTTTCTGCATTGAACAGAAGTTATACACACACACACAAACACACACACGTCATGGACTAGCACCCATTCAGTTACACTTATCACCAACAAGAACCCAAAAAGGAAGTTGCTTACAATGCATTGAGAACACACACTAGTAACTAGGAATAAGTAACCCATCTGAACACACAAATACTCTCTCATCATTTCTATTTAGACCTCCCATTTCTCTTTGATTTCAGTCACTGGAGTGTCTCCTGCCTCTGTTTTTATTCTTTAGGGAAAAAAGTCGCAGTTAGCTCATCTGTCAATCAAAGCACATAAGTTGTCTGTTGCGCGCCATACACCTCCACGAGCTCACGGCTCAATTATTAACAGGCAGGTACTAAGGCAAACTGCTGACGGGACGCCCCCTCTTGACAGCTCATTTGGAAGACAATGCCCCATGCCCCCTCCTCCCCCCACTTAACTTGTCAAAGCAGTGAAAGCACCTTGAATCTGCCTGGCGTGACGTCAATTACCCAAGCCATTAGAGAGAAGGATATCACCATTTAAGAGAGAGATTTATGAAATCACCAGCCCAAAGTTACTTCTTTCTCAGCAAATGTTATAAACACATACAGTATTACTATTAAAATGGGGGTATTGGTACCCAGGAGGGAACATTTCCCCCTATAACTCTGCAAATTATTAATTTTATAATAAATATTACAAAGAAAATTTGGTCTACATCTGATTAAGAAATCCTTACAAATAAACATTCAAATGTACACATAATGTAAATGTACACCTTTAAATTATGTGTGTAAATTAATGCAGGAATTGATTATTATGCATACCAATAAATCAAATTATTGTCATTTTAACCTAGGTGTAAAATAATTCTACAGTATCATTTTACTGTAAATTTTTGTAAAACATAAGAATCACCTTATAACTTAAGTAATAAAAAAATGCCAATTTTCCAAATGATATGTCACATTTTATTTGATTAAAAAAAACAAAAATAGTAATTTTTGTTATGAATAATGAACAGTTGTGTAGGTACCACTGTGTACATTTTGGCCACAGTTCTTGGAAAGTTTTGATAGATAATTAAATTCAATTTTCCTGGTTTGGGTGCTGTTATTATTACCCTTGTTAGAAAAGGAAGTATGCATTTTTTCCATAATAAGGTATGCTAAGCAGATTTCATTTATTTATACATATGAACTGTAAAATCTAGTCAGCCCAATGTCATCCCATGCTGTCTAAAGCCCTGTCACTATTCTTTACGGTAACACTCTGGCAACTGTGGCTGCCAATTCTGAACCATAAATGTAACAAAACATTTTTCACAGTGCAGAAGACTAATGCCAATAAGAATGGAACTGCCAGTTTTGTTGTGCAAATCTTTGTTTCTTTTAAATTACATTATATAGTTGTCATGTAAGACTTTAGGAATCCTGAGTGACAGCTGTGTCATTCTGACAGAGGAGTATTCGACTGGTGTGTGATTAAAGATCACTTACATATGGCTGCAAGTGTCATTTAGGCTTTGTGATACTAAAAGAAAAATCATCCAGTTTTGTAAATATAAAAGGAAGTGGAATCAAAGCACTAATGTGTTACAAAGTTCTTCAATATCACGATTACACATCATTTTTCGCAGAACAAAAAGAAGACGATGGCGTTCTACAGCTGCAGCAATTTTCTTTGCAGCACTTTCCTTCAACGGCATATCTGCTTTACGTTATGATGGAAGTTATATGATCAACGATGTCCCTCAAAGGCATAAAACGCGAAGCCAACCATCACGTCACAATAATGAACCGCCCCAGAGCTCTTCGACTGAACATCTCCATTCCGCTCTCTTAAAGCTCAGCTGTCTACAGCGGAGTTTCTTTCCCTTCTTTTGAGAAGAGACGACGCAGGCAGATCTGTCATTCTTGCTTTCTTTACTGCTGCCGCACACCTTCCTCCTCTCGGATCTGCTCAATAATTAACCAGGCAGGTAGGGAGTCGTCGAGATGAAGCGCAGGTGGCCTAGGGTAGACGGCTTTGAAGAAGGGTAGGCATGATTGTTGATTTTTGATTGAGGTGGGTTTGATGGTTTGACAGAGCCGTCATTGGAAAGATCAACGTGGGCGTTATTACGCCTTATTGCAGGCTTCACATTAGCAGATATAGGCTTTGTTCACACAGGCAGCATACCTATTTATTTATTTATTTTTGGTAGTCTGGACCTATGGTTTCCAACCCTGTTCTGGAGTACCTCCAAAAGTACACCTTTTAGACTTCTCTCTTATTGAAACCAAGTCTTTATTTGTGACCTGAGGAGTAGATTCAGGTGAGTTTGATTACAGAAACAGGTTATGTTCCATTCTGAAGGGTTTTTCCTTATGCCACAATCCCTTGGAAAGGTTTACCCTCCAAGAGCTTGGAAGTAATAATGGTTATAAGAGACCAAAAAGTGTTCCTTGGAACGGACTTCTGTGTCATCTTATGGCGCTTTTCCACTGCGTGGTACTGAGCGTACGGCACGGTTCGTCTCGGCACGGTTTGTGTTTCCACTGCAGTTCAGTACCTCTTTAGAGTGGGCGGGATTATACACATACTGTTATAGTTGCGCCGCCTCTACTACCACGACTCCTAAAAAAAAGTTTTCATTCTGCGTCGCCCCATCAAGCTCTTGCTGGATCCGCTCCTCTGCTATCAACGAGAGGAACGTCTGTTCTTCCACAGCAGACAACAAAACTTGTTGGTTGTTGAAAAAAGGTGCGCTCGTTCAAAACAGTTGCGTGTGATCCTTCGCTGGCTGTGCTGATTTAAATCTAGCTGTTCTGCTCTTTAGAGTGGGCGGGATTATACACATACTGTTATAGTTGCGCCGCCTCTACTACCACGACTCCTAAAAAAAAGTTTTCATTCTGCGTCGCCCCATCAAGCTCTTGCTGGATCCGCTCCTCTGCTATCAACGAGAGGAACGTCTGTTCTTCCACAGCAGACAACAAAACTTGTTGGTTGTTAAAAAAAGGTGCGCTCGTTCAAAACAGTTGCGTGTGATCCTTCGCTGGCTGTGCTGATTTAAATCTAGCGGTTCTGTTGTGTTTGTGTCGCACGTTCAGTGACGCAGGTAGTGACGATTCTCTCCGGCCAATCCGTGATCAGCAGAGTTTTCTCGTCACGTTTTGGTAATGGTACAGTAAACTTGGAACCCCAACCGAAGTGGTACTAAAAAAAGTACCACGTACCAGGTACTGGATCCAGTGGAATACCCCCCAAAAGTGAACCGTACCGAGCCGTACCGTGCAGTGGAAAAGCGCCATTACAGAGCCTGTGAAGATTTAACAGATTAAACCTGTGCAAATAATCAAAGGAGAATCAAGGGAGCGATGCGTCCATCAGTTGTACCCTTTGAAATCCTTAATTCTGAAGGGCCCTTTGAAGTGGCCAGTTTTGAGTACTTCAGTTTGGAACGACCCTTCAATATGGTACACTCTTAAAAATAAAGGTGCAAAAAGATTCTTCACAACGATGCCATAGAATAACTATTTTTGGTTCCACAATGAACCATTCAGTCAAAGGTTCTTTAAAGAAGAAAAGAAAAACCTTTAAAATCTTTTTCTTACCTTATTATAATCTGAAGAACCTTCTTTTGCCACAAAGAAGCTTTTGTGAAACAGAAAGGTTCTTCAGATGTTAAAGGTTCTTTATGGAACCATTTAGACAAAAAGGTTCTTCTATGGCATCGTGAAGCACCTTTATTTTTAAGAGTGTAGCCATGATTTTTGTCACTCCGAAATGCCTGTTGGAGGTGGATTTAGTTGGAGTGCAGCAATACATAATGTGCAGAATTGGTATCCAAAAGTGGTTTGAAATCAATTTATTGCCTCCCAATCTGAACTGAAAAATTACGTTTTCCATCCTCACAATGACAGCTACTCTTTGTTTCTTGGCATCATGCTTACGATTATATCACTTCAATAACGATCAGTGTGGATACAGCAGATATTGACTACACTGTCTGAACAAACAGATCCGATTTCATATTTACCAAATGTGGACCGTCAGTCCTAAAGACTGAATTTGAAAACCAAATCGGATTTCTGCGAACAAAGCCTAAAACTATCTATTGAGGCCACAATTAACGAGTGTAGCCATGATTTTTGTCACTCCGAAATGCCTGTTGGAGGTGGATTTAGTTGGAGTGCAGCAATACATAATGTGCAGAATTGGTATCCAAAAGTGGTTTGAAATCAATTTATTGCCTCCCAATCTGAACTGAAAAATTACGTTTTCCATCCTCACAATGACAGCTACTCTTTGTTTCTTGGCATCATGCTTACGATTATATCACTTCAATAACAATCAGTGTGGATACAGCAGATATTGACTACACTGTCTGAACAAACAGATCCGATTTCATATTTACCAAATGTGGACCGTCAGTCCTAAAGACTGAATTTGAAAACCAAATCGGATTTGTGCGAACAAAGCCTAAAACTATCTATTGAGGCCACAATTAACTATTTTTGCTCTCAAATCTTGATCTCTCTGCATGGTGCTCTTTGATGAGACTTCTGTCATGCCATCAACAGAGACAAGCTCTTTCAGTTTTGTTGGAGTACTCTGCTAAACATTAACAACACTCCTGCCCCTCCAGATGGAGGACACCCTTACCCAGGTGGAGGGACAATAATGGGGAGCTCTCCTCATTGCCCAGCATTTATTTGTACCATCAGCAGATTCTTTCCTTACTTTGACATCTTTATGGTCCTGTTTTTCAGCCCTCCCTTATTCAATTCTTTCTTTTCTGTCTTCTTTTACCCAAAGTGTCTCTCATGTGCACATTTTTGGCATTCCCCGTCATGAGTTTCTCAGGGACTGTTCTAGAAGAGGGGAAAACAAGCACGGCTTTAAAGTTTTCCCGTAATGGCCGAGCGGGCCGAGGGGAAGCGTGCTCCCGGAGGGACGGAAAGACAGGAAGGAGCTCTGGCACAGGCTCTGGGTCAGAGGACAGCAGGGAAGCAGTTAGGACATCATGTGCGGACACACCACGCAACAATCACAAGGACTGATGTTAAACAGCCATTACCCATTACCCACGGCTTGTTTATTCATTCATTAATGTGTGTATTAGTGTCAGAGATTAATGGACTTGTTTACTGCATTTGAGGTTAACACAAGAACAGAAGACTGACTTTTGGACAATGGACCTGTACCTGCAAAAAAAAAAAAAGTACTAAAGTTCAGTTATTGTTATTATTATGGTAAAGTTGTTATTATTGGATATTAGTACTATGGTACTTTAAAATACACTGTAGTACTGAATGATTACAATATTAATGTACCATTGTATTTACATGGTACTCCAAGGCAGGGCTGCTGAAAAAGGGGGACAGCTGGATCTTTTGTCCCGGCCTGGGCTTTTGGGGGGCCCAAACTGGATCCTGGATCCTAGAGGGGAAAACGATTGCGATTTCATCTGAGGGGGATAGCTTTTTCCCAGGTCAAAGAATTGCTTACCGTGGCCCTGCTCCAGGTACTTTAAAGATTTTTGATTTTTTTTTTTTTTTAGTTTTTTTGTCAGAGAATCTGTTTTGATCTGTAAACATTTGTAATCTGTGACCCACAACTAAATATTTTCAGTAACACTTTATGTTCAGGACCAGTTCTCAATATTAACTATGCAAATTACTCGCACATTAGTACTTATAAAGCAGCCTTATTCTGCATAACCTTATTTTAGATTCCTTAACCTTACCCGATACTTAAACTTAACAACTACCTTCCTAACTATTAATACAAAAGGCAAAGGTTGTGGTTAATAGTTTGTTAATAGTGAGAAATTAAAATAAAGAGTGACCATATTTTCTTACTGCCTAAACATTTTTCTCTTTTCTTAGTTATTATTATTATTCAATGTATTTGAAATCTACCCCCTTGAACATATAACTTTTATTTAGGCTGTTAAATAAACATATTTGTCAGATTTATGTGTAAACACTCTCCTCTGCGCAGCTCCAAGCTGTCAGTCAGACACATCCTCTCTTTCACTTCTCTTCTATTGAATTATTAACTGCAGCTCAGGGGACTGAATGCTTTGTGCTGAGTGGACAGAGAGAAGATCCGGCTCCACATTGCCTCTGTTTAGGAAGTCCAGCCATTCTGAGGAGGATTATGTGGACCGTCCCCCTGCATTAACCCCCCTCTACCCATTAAACCTCTCTCTCTGTCTGTCTGTCTATCTATCTATCTAGCATCTGACTATTTCTATCTATCTATCTATCTATCTATCTATCTATCTATCTATCTATCTATCTATCTGTCTATCTATCTATCTATCTATCTATCTATCTATCTATCTATCTATCTATCTATCTGTCTATCTATCTATCTATCTATCTAGGTCAGGTCATAAGTACAAGAAGATCTATCTAGGTTAATTGTAAATACAGTGAGTACAATCAATCATCGCTCATTTACGCTATCGTTTCCCATCACGTTTAATGACGCATCTGCACTGATATGGGGAGAGCCTAACCTTGCACTCATATATCCGGAGGAACATACATTTCTAGGTTTTTTTTCTCTCTCTAAACAATTCAGTAAAAGGAAGCATTTCTCATCCACACAAATGGCAGGAAATAGTACTCTTTTTGTTCGGTGCATTTTTGCTCTCAGGTCAGATTAGCGGCACACTCTGTAACCTGAAGGGACAGACGTGAGGTTTAATGAGGTGTTCATGCTTCAGAAAAATATGTCTTACAGATGTTAATATGCAGTAAAATTCCACCCCACTCCATCACATAGAGTGGATTTAATATAGCCATAAAGATTTAAAATACTATCTCTTTTTGAACGTCTTACAATTACATTACTCTTATTTCCTGGATTTTTTTTTTCAGTATTACATTTAAGTGCAATATTTATTTAATTAGCAATATCATACTTAAGGGCAATGCTAAATTAATATTCCCTTTAAATGACTATAAAGCTGATTTAATTTGAACCAATATTCAACATGACAACAATGATATTTTTGGACCAGCTTAATGACAGCGGTACATTTATATTTATGCCATTAGGACCATACTTTTTTTTTGCATTGACGCTATTTTTGATCATCATTGTAATGTGAAGAAAAAAAAAACTCATTCTTATGTTTCTGAATGCTTCTTTTGAGTCTGTTTGTAATTCTCATTATTTTTAATGATGAATGAAGTAGTGAAAATTCATCCTATACAGAAACTATTTTTACTCATATATCCGGAGGAACATACATTTCTAGGTTTTTTTTCTCTCTCTAAACAATTCAGTAAAAGGAAGCATTTCTCATCCACACAAATGGCAGGAAATAGTACTCTTTTTGTTCGGTGCATTTTTGCTCTCAGGTCAGATTAGCGGCACACTCTGTAACCTGAAGGGACAGACGTGAGGTTTAATGAGGTGTTCATGCTTCAGAAAAATATGTCTTACAGATGTTAATATGCAGTAAAATTCCACCCCACTCCATCACATAGAGTGGATTTAATATAGCCATAAAGATTTAAAATACTATCTCTTTTTGAACGTCTTACAATTACATTACTCTTATTTCCTGGATTTTTTTTTTCAGTATTACATTTAAGTGCAATATTTATTTAATTAGCAATATCATACTTAAGGGCAATACTAAATTAATATTCCCTTTAAATGACTATAAAGCTGATTTTATTTGAACCAATATTCAACATGACAACAATGATATTTTTGGACCAGCTTAATGACAGCGGTACATTTTTATTTATGCCATTAGGACCATACATTTTTTTTGCATTGACGCTATTTTTGATCATCATTGTAATGTGAAGAAAAAAAAAACTCATTCTTATGTTTCTGAATGCTTCTTTTGAGTCTGTTTGTAATTCTCATTATTTTTAATGATGAATGAAGTAGTGAAAAGTCATCCTATACAGAAACAATTTTAATTGGACATTGTTGGTCCAATTCCATGCACAAGCAATACAAATGTACCATGTTTGCTTGTAAGTGTCCCGGTGGTGTGTGTGTGTGTGTGTGTGTGTGGAAGAGAAAGAGAACGAGAGACAATATGCTGATGTCAGTAATTTGTCACAGTGGTTAACTTTGTCCCTCTGGTGAAACAAAGGACTGTATTACTCAGCACAAACTACAGCTCTAATGAAATCAATTAATTATATGATATAATGAGTTAATCATCTGATGATGAAGGCTACATCCATGTGAAATGCCTGCTGTACTCCACATGTAATTCAAAGAAGAGGTCTGTGAATGGAAAAGCTTAACTTGAGCTTATGTAATGATGTTGTAAGTGGAGATAATTGATGTTTTACATGGCTTCCTCTCTCTGTCTTTCTGGCTCAGTTGAGGGGACTGAATCATTAACCTGCCTCGCTCTGTCTTCTGTATGGATGGCCAGTGAAACCATTGTGCGTCCTGTCATCTACAGGAAGTGACGATTTCCCCCCGCTGTCAGAGAACTGATGTGTCATGCTCTCCCTCTCTGTCTCATTTTCTGTCGGTTTATCTATGCTTTCACTCTTCCCTTATGTAATGGAATGTTTAAATTATAATACAGCTTAATAAAAGACAATGCTGTCAAATTATACTGACTCAACTGGCAACTAATTATTATGAGTTCTGAATAGAAATATGGCATGCATAAATAAAATTACATGAATAAATTTGCTTTTTATTTTAAATGTTTTATGTATAGATCAGCAAGTGATTTTGCATGCTCTCCACAGATTTTCACTCTTATATAGGCTTTTCATGTACCTAAAAACCCAAAGAGCATCGATTCTCCTAACCCCCTTTAAGAGCAGCGTGAGACGCCCCTGCGGGTGGAGTCTGTGTGTACTGTATGCTGGGGAATGCTGCATTGATTGAGATGCAGATCTCTAAGGGCAGTGAGATCCCCAGCTGCCCCATGCTGTGCGTTGGTTAAAGTATTAACCCAGACCCATTAGTCAATATTGCTGACTGCAGTGTAAGGCACAAGGGATCAAAGTTATCATGTTAGGGGGAAGAAGCCCCATTCAGGGTTTCCCATATAACCTGTCCACTCCGTCATGTTCGCTCTATTCAAAAGAGCTGACTAGAGCGGCTCTCGTTCCCACTCACCCACCCACTCCTCTACACCCCTCTCCTCCACTCATTTTTCATCTGCCCTCGTCCTCTTGCCTTACTCAGTTTGGCCCTCTTTTGCCATCTTCATGTCTTCATTTCGTTTTACTGATTGTTTTTTTGGCAAAAATTTCTTAAAGAAAATTGAGTTTTTGTATACTTTTGAACGCTTGATCCCCAGCATGGTTGCGTTCCGGTGACACTGACTGATCAGCAGGGTCCAAATGAACAAATTAACAGTCGCCAGTGCTAAATGCAGATAAAAACAGGGTTTTTAGTGAGTGATATAAACCTGAGTATTTCACTGTGTCCTAACCAAACACAGTATGATAAGTTACTCAGCAACAAGCGCCATTTAGGCATGAGCTCAATTTGTAGGCCAATCCGGATAGTTAATTCACCATGGGTTCCCTTATGAATACTGCTTTTTGATTTAGTAAAATAAGATCTTTGGATAACCAACTTTGAAGCATATATAAACGAATATCCTTAACTAATGTAGTTGTAGTCCTACTTTAGCTACTTACATTTTAAATAAATAAACAAAGAAATAAATATATACATATTTTATTAAATGCATACTAACCAGACTTGCATTAGAAGAACAGAAGAACCAGAGCGAACCACTGGCTAATACATACATACAATACAATAAACACAATACAATACAATACAATAAAATTATTCTTGTCCAGGATTTAGGACTATAATCGGAAGAGCTCTCAAGAAGAGCTAACCCTATCTTTAGGGTGTTTTCCCCCTCCTGAACTGCAGAAAGGGTTATTCTCATTTTTATGCCACGATTGAGACTGACTCATTGAAAATTGCTAAATAATCCACTGAACAAATAATAATAAAAAAAAAATACAAAATACTGTATTATTGGGTGGTACTTACAACTGAAAAATTCACGTAATTCACCCACACTATTTGCAAGTGTCACAAAAAGCTAATTTTGGGTTCTGCAAAGAAGCCTCGCTAGTTAAACTGCTTTAGAAACCTGAATGTGGCACCAGCATCCAAAACACAGTCTATGCTGGTGGAGGCGAGTAATGCTCCAGAAGGTTTCTCTGTCTGGTTCCACATTCACAATAGCTTGATCTTCCAACAGAAAGACTCCTTGCGGTGTCCACAGCTCACATACACCCTGAAAGTCCTGTGGACGCAGTTGCAGCACGAGAGTGAAATACCTGAACAGATACTCACACCTGGATGTGGAACTGCACAGCAAGATGTGAAATCTCCGTTTTACAACACAGTATGTTGTGTTGCAATCAGGTTTTGAGAGTCGACCACCTATGCCAGCACCAAACCAAAGTTATCCAGCATACACCAGTCTAGACTAACCAGGAAATCTCTTCAGCATGGTCTGATATGATTGTTGCCCATTCTTTATCTCAAAGGCCTTTGAACACGACTGGACTGGTTATTTGGACTGGATATTTTGGTGGTTGACTGAAGATTGCAGTATGCTGGTGGTTGGGGGCTGAAGAGCGGGGGGAAGTTCATGGGAAATCTGCAGATGGGATGGTGTAATGGGTGTGTGTGTGTGTGTGAGTGGTGATAAATTGGCCGGGGAGAGTGGGGATGCAGATCTACTCATCAAGATTGATGTTCTGCCATTCTGCTTTAAGTGCAATTAAAAACTGGGCCTGCGTTTGAAACCACATCCCATTTTACAGAACCAGCGGGGAGTTGGATTAAACCGAATTTACCTCTGTGTTTTGGGCCTCCACATGTCAGAGCACCCATGTCCAACTCCTGCTTTTACCTCCTCAACTGAACCGATTCTCAGTGGCATATATCACGTAGCACAATTTCAAAGGAATGGAAATCAAGATTTGAAAGTAAGGTAGTAAGACTTGATTGGTTGCTCAGTGTTTGTGGCAAGATTTCTACCTGTTTATTTTTAGAAAGATCACCACTTCCATCTCAGCCTTTCCTCACTCCGCAGCCATGCCTGACTAGCTGTCAGTGTCAAGTTGTTAACCTCACGTCAACAGTGTATTTGGGTCCGCTTGATGGATGAGTCTACATGGACTTGTCCCACGCAGGGCACATTTTTCATAGAAAAGCAAAAGGGGTTTGTGGATATTTCTTTTTACCTCTCTCTCTCACTCTCTCCTGCTCCCCACGAACCCTCTGGGCACAAACACAACCTCTGAGCGACACTTTCCAGCTGACCTATGCTCAAAAGGTTGTACGTAAGTATGGCTTTTAGGGACAGAGACAGAAATTTGATTGTATTTCCAATGAACAAATATATGTGTTTATATATTGAAGGAGGTTTCTTCAACGGTGGGCACTTTGTCCCAGGGCTTGATTTTTACTGAAATTGAATTTTATTTTATTTTATTTTATTACTTTACTTTGTTTTGTTTTGTTAAATGAAGATTACATAAAAAAAAAAAAAAAATCAATATATATTTTTGCTACTTTTCAATTTTATTTGCATTTTTTTTTACTTTTTACTAACTTTTTCTTTAAAAAAGCCTTAAACTGTGATAAACTATAAGCATACACATACAAAACACAACACTGTGTGAAAACTATTTATATAAAATGTAATCATAAACGTATCACTCCACCACAATCAACAATTTTGCTCCTAGTAAAGATTTTTTTAATATATCTACAGTGCACACATTTTTTTTAAATTGTTTTGTATTTTTTTTTTACCAAGACAACAGTGTCAGTGGAGAACAAATAAATATTAAGGTAAATACCAATTATATATTTAGTTTATTTTGTTGTGTATCATCAATCAAGCTGTAATTTTGACAAATCGTGTAAAACATATAATTTATAAATAAATAAATACATACATCAATTAATAAATAAATGCATACATACATATATACATGGTGTGTATTTAAGAAAACATAAAAGACAAAGGAGTCAGCCATGTTTTTCCAATACTCTTTGGAATTCCATGCCAGGAATTCAGGGAGCGCAGATTCCATGCAGGACTGTGCATTAAATGTTTGTCCTTCAATCTTGCATCACATTTTTGGAGGTCGTCACAGAATTACTTTCACTTGTCCAGATAGGAATAGGGACGTCAGATTAAGGCCCTGTCCCCACTGCGCCACAGACCCTCTACTGAACACCGTGACAGAGGCTATCCATCATGGCAGTCTTTAACACAGGGTTGGGGGATCACGGTTGGAAAGGGCCTGGTTAAATTTTAACCCGCTGGCTTCCTACTCACTGGCAGAGAGTTAGTGAGCCCCGCATCCCGGCCGTTCCCACCTTCGCCCACTCACCTGTCAGTGCTTTGACTGCACCCATCTGCTGGTGATCCGTGGCTCGCCCCGTGTATCTGTAACAGGGGCAGCGTGGGGTGGAGGTCAGGGCTCTGATATCGTGTCACAAACAAACAGCAGCGTGTTAATAGCAGATGGACGGAGGATAGAGTCAAGCACGTGCCATTCTCAGAGTTGACTAGACATGATGTTTTAAGGTGAAATTAAACCACAACATAACACGACTCACGTCACAAACACCTCCCCTCCAACCACCTGGATCCATTCTGCTATGAAACAAACACTTTTCAACAACCAATTAATTCCAGATGGATAAACTCATGTACTGCACTACATTTTTTTCTCTGCTAGTGGATGGATCCACTCAAAAATATGTTGGATTATGGAATAAATTAACACTGTTTCAGATTTATATTAAAATTAGGTCTATGTGATACATTATTTGTGTAGGGTAGACTGAATGCTGTTGTACCATTTTGCTGTACCAGAATTAGCATTGCTTTTTATTTCCACTCAGTGGATCTGTCTCCCAACAAAATAATGTAAAAAAATATATATAATAATAATAATAATAATAATACAAAATAAATATAATAAAAATAAAAATAGTAAATGAATTAATTAATTAACACAATAAATTAATTAATAAAAGTAGACACATGAATAAACCACACCTACCACTCATCACTTATACAACAATAGGGGTATAAGTGATGAATCAAATATTTTGAATGCATGGATATGTGCAATGTGCACACTGATGATGACAGTCAAATTTGGATGATAAAGAAAATATTCATAGTGGCACAACAGAAATCAGATGGAAATACAAAGGCAAAGGATGTTTATGTTTAGCAACTTTCTCCCACTGACCACATTGGGTGTTTGTCTTCTTCAAATGTATTTGGACTATATGCTTAAATTTTCCCATGCATAGAAAGGATGCTAATGTGGATGTGCATATGTCAGGGTGGCAGTCGAACTTGGACGATAAAGAAAATTTTCATAGTGTTACAACAGAAATCGATCCAGTGCTAAATGCTACATGCGTCACTATGCTGTTTGGAAAAAGAAATGGAAATACAAAGGCAAAGGAGGTTTACGTTTTATTTTTTTTGTGTAAATTATAAGCAGAATTGCACTTGTCCTATATTAATATTGTTCTTCCAAACTCCCTCAAACTAAAACATTGAATATCTGAAGGGACAAATACATTTACAGAGGTTATACAGGTAGACAAATTATTGTACACTTCCAGTTTAAGTTATTATTTAGGTCATCACCTTCTGCACCTGCGTTTGAGATTAAACTCTTCAAGTTCACTGATTCAATCGGTGGAGTGATCAATCAAGTGTGGAAGTTTAAAAATTGGGGGTTCGGACCCTTAATTGGGGCAAATTCCTCAAGGAAGGGTGTTGGTTCTGTGGAGAGACGAGTCCATTCTCCGAATTGCTGAAATCATGCATGCCTCGCCTGACTTGATTAGCCATGATGAGATGACCTGACCTCTTCTGGTGAGTTAATAATGTATTAATTTTTGCCCATTTGACATAAGAGGCGGTGGGGGCGAGGGGTGGTGTTGGGAAGGCGTGAGTTTGTGGGGGTGTGGGAGCTGTCTGATTGCACAAGCCCAAGAATCTATCATCTGTCAGTCTGCATTTTCTGGCTCTGAGCTGAGTCTCGAAGACAGGCCTGGAGTTTTGCTTCGCTTCCACAAATGACATTAGAGAAATTGTGTTTGCACTGTCTCTGTAGTGATCTCCCAGGAGCTCGTCGGGTAGGATGGGTCAGGGGTAGCCAGGAACGAGGGTTCGCTCTCTGCATTGTTAAGATGCCTCGGGGTCCTCGTGTGATTCCTGCACCTGTGGTATAGAGGCATCAGCCAGAACTTGTCGATTGTTGACCAGCAAACTGGGTGTACAATAGGATGCTCTAAACCTTGTCAATCCTGGGACTATCCCTGGTGTCTTTGGGTGCACTAAGAAGCTCTTCAATATTTCAGTGGAAATGAGCTATGGTCCCCCTGGACCAATCCAGTGTAGAATTGCTACGATTCACTCTTTATGACCCTTTTGTCCTAATGTTTAAGCTGTCTATATACTGGAGGATGAGAACGAGGACCAGGGGAGCCCTCCGGCCGAATTTGAGACATAAAGAATAATTAAAAATAAATGCGGGGATTTCGTGTTCTCATATGTGCCTGATTTTCTTTCATTCTTTCCTTTTTTATAGCCCCTCAATCTATTTTTAATGAGCCATTGAATATTAACTGGATTTCAGGCAAAGTGCCATCTCCCATGAAAGAGATGGATGGCGAGGCTTGGCCCAAACATGGGTGGGGCTGGTCTACAGAAGCTTCATATGTAAAGAATTGTTCTAGTCAATTACAATTACAATCAGCCACAGCAGGGGACGTATCAACTTCAATTGGTGTCCCTGCACCTCCCCTTAAAACCTCAAGCTACTGCATGATAATGAGGAACAGGGGTACGAACAATTCAGAATGACAGTGAAAGCCAGACATTAGGATGATGAATTTTATCATTCCACAAGTGCAACCATAAAGAATTCAACCTCAGAACACCCTGTTATTGTAGGTACAAGCCTGTTCTTGTGTGTCGTAGCACCATAGGCCCAAAGGGCAGCCCCGGGCCCGGGGTAGAACAGAGGCAGGTTTCTGAAACTTACCCCCCTGCCGGGCTACTGATCTGCTCCCCCCCTCGCTCTCTTTGTCAAGGGGCTTCTTGGGAAGCAGTGACTAATGAGACGTTGTCCTGTGGTCCCCAAAAACCTCGCTAAAAATGTCAATTCGGTGCGGTGGTCAAGATGAATCGAAAGGGGTAATGAAAGATATCAGAAAAGAGTTGTGACCCTTGTTTCCGGGATGGTGGAGGAAGCCAGGGAGGGCAATGGGGGCCTTTTAAAAGCGAACACATTTATGGCTACTTAGAGAAAATTGATTTGATTGTGCTGGAAACATATATGTTAACACGTCTGGCATTTTTATGGGCGATTTGTCTTTGGAGTCACAGTGGGGGGAAATGTATGCTTACACCGGCCTTTGTGCTTAAAGACATGTGTGCTGCTGTTAGTGTCTATTTGCATACAGGCATGCGTGTGTCGTTCCTGTTTGGATTTATTTATTCCTGGATGGGTCGTCAGGAGCAGTGCTCTGGCTGTGCACTTTAACTCCGTGCCAATAACAGTCACACGATGATTAACAGCATATTACTGCAGATGGACCAGTGACTGGGTGAAATACATTGCACTGGAAATATTACAACCTAGAATTGATGCTGGCACCCTCTCAGAGTTTTCCCAGCTGAACCCTTGCAGTTTATGAACATCAAATTTTCATATTCATTTCAGAAATGTATTTCATATATGCATGTTGCCCATGACAAAATCCCTGAATCAGACATGTTTACATATATGTGTATGTGTTCATAAACATAAACGGTGAAACGATACTCGTTTTGTGGCTGTATAAACCCACAGCCACAAAACAGAGCCAAACGGAAAGACTGTAGTTTATCTATTCTTCTGACTGTTTTCGGGAACCTTGCATACTCTATAGCGTCTACTATTTTAAAAATAGTCAATAATATAAAATGTTTTCATTGAATTTAGTGTAAAAATTCAATTCAATTAAAATTTATTTGTATAGCGCTTTTCACAATGCACATTGTTTCTACATTACACAGCAGAAGTGAATGTGTCCAAGTAAGAGTTCAAGATAATAGAATCAGACAGTTAGCTAACATGAATTAATTGTAAACAGAAGCTCAATAAAGCAATTATTACAAGTGTGATTACAATATAGAGAAAATTTGGCAGCTGTGCATGTCGATTCAAGTTGGCCTCAACTGGGGTCCTCGCAGGGGTCAGCATCATCTCTTCAAAGGTATGTAATCTTTTGTTAGTTTGATCCTGACTGCTATTTCTTCCAGCTTATTTGACACACTGGAAATAGAAGACCATGTGAAGTGAATTGCAATGTGGGATACAGTATTCTATATGCAGTAAAAGCTGCCAAAACCATTAAACAGGACACATCCCCACAATATTGGTCCATCAATACTTGTTTTTAAATAGCAGATTTCTAAACTTTTACACTGTACACAGTGTACTCTGCTTGTTTAGCATATAATTTGGACATACATAACATTTGTTTGAACTACACAGTTTAGTGTGTATATACTATATTTGGCTGTATGACATTCTGAACATTACACATAATTAAAACATACTAGTCTCACTTGTCCATGCAATTACAATAAACAGACACTAAAGCTTTCAAGATTAAAAAAAACCCCCACAATAAATGTATGATAAATGTTGTCCATAAGGCTTGTGCTCTATATTTCTAGACAACATAAGCATTTGTAAAGTCATACGATTTGTGTAAGTAACAGACCTACATTTATCTCCTCGGTTTTTCTCTACTTCGACTGGATCACTGAATTGAACTCAAGGACTGGGGTGCATTTCCCAAAAGGACTGCAAGCCTAAATAGATCGTAGAAACTATTGGTGGGAATAGTTTCTATGACCTACTTAGGCTTATGGTGAATTATGGTGACTTTTGGAAATGCTGCTCAGACCAGTCTGATTCATAAACAAAGCATTCAGATCTTTCAGTGAATACATTTCAGGTTCTTCCTAAGACACAAAACTACAGAATTCAAACTATTCAGAGTTCAGAAGATTTGGAATATAACATACAGTGGGTACGGAAAGTATTCAGACCCCCTTAAATTTTTCACTCTTTGTTATATTGCAGCCATTTGCTAAAATCATTTAAGTTAATTTTTTTTTCCTCATTAATGTACACACAGCACCCCATATTGACAGAAAAACACAGAATTGTTGACATTTTTGCAGATTTATTAAAAAAGAAAAACTGAAATATCACATGGTCCTAAGTATTCAGACCCTTTGCTCAGTATTTAGTAGAAGCACCCTTTTGATCTAATACAGCCATGAGTCTTTTTGGGAAAGATGCAACAAGTTTTTCACACCTGGATTTGGGGATCCTCTGCCATTCCTCCTTGCAGATCCTCTCCAGTTCTGTCAGGTTGGATGGTAAACGTTGGTGGACCAGTAAAAGCTGCCAAAACCATTAAACAGGACACATCCCCACAATATTGGTCCATCAATACTTGTTTTTAAATAGCAGATTTCTAAACTTTTACACTGTACACAGTGTACTCTGCTTGTTTAGCATATAATTTGGACATACATAACATTTGTTTGAACTACACAGTTTAGTGTGTATATACTATATTTGGCTGTATGACATTCTGAACATTACACATAATTAAAACATACTAGTCTCACTTGTCCATGCAATTACAATAAACAGACACTAAAGCTTTCAAGATTAAAAAAAACCCCCACAATAAATGTATGATAAATGTTGTCCATAAGGCTTGTGCTCTATATTTCTAGACAACATAAGCATTTGTAAAGTCATACGATTTGTGTAAGTAACAGACCTACATTTATCTCCTCGGTTTTTCTCTACTTCGACTGGATCACTGAATTGAACTCAAGGACTGGGGTGCATTTCCCAAAAGGACTGCAAGCCTAAATAGATCGTAGAAACTATTGGTGGGAATAGTTTCTATGACCTACTTAGGCTTATGGTGAATTATGGTGACTTTTGGAAATGCTGCTCAGACCAGTCTGATTCATAAACAAAGCATTCAGATCTTTCAGTGAATACATTTCAGGTTCTTCCTAAGACACAAAACTACAGAATTCAAACTATTCAGAGTTCAGAAGATTTGGAATATAACATATATGTTGTATGGATCTCTTTTGTTGCTTGTATTGTTCTTTCATCGCCAATTCATAGTAAAGAGTGACTGGTATATTTTCAATTCTTCTTTGTTTTTGGAATGACATGACAGTGAGTAAATAATGATGGATCTGCATTTTTAGGTAAGAAATTCCTGTAAAGAACATGGACAAAAAAAAAACATTAAAAAACAAGAGAACAAAGGGAAAGGGGAAGGTCTTTTTGTGACAGAGAAGGACAAGAAGGAATGAAAAAAAGGCGCCTCACTGTGCTCTTTGATTCTTACAAATTGAAAAGCACTATCGACTGGTAATTGTTTTACTTTGATAAATGAATGACTCTCTCTAACCCCCACCACCACCCCAGTCCGATCAACCAAACCCCTCATTTGACTAAATCAAATTTGATTTGTTTCAACCCATCCATCAGTTCTATCATATCACACCTGCAACATCACAAGGAGAAGATCGGTGTGCATGTTGAGTATGATGTTTTCAGATCCAGAGAGACATGCCGAGGACACATGTGTGTGTGTTTGCTTCTTTATGTCTCAGAATAAAATGTCCTCCATCATATGCCCCATAACCAAACTGCAGTTTTCATACCTGTTGTGATCGTCATGGGAGGGGAAAAAAGATTTTGGACAAAGTTGACTAGCGACAAGAATCTTCTTCTTCTTTTTTTTTTTGTCATGATGCTTCTTCGTTTTAAAATATCCAAACTTTGTTTTAATTTTCAGCTTTAAAGGAAAAAATCCCAGATGTTCAATGTGGTGCCTGGTGTGTCCCACTGTATTTACATAGCCTATACATTAGCAAATGCAACATTGTATTTATGAGCATTAAGTGTTGATGCCTACTATGATTTGAAAGCTCCTCACTATGTTATCATACAAATCAATGAAGATGCAGATCATCAGGACCTGACTGCTCGTGAATATTACATTAATGGAAACCAAGCACGCTTTTTGAATATTGAATACTGAATAGGTCATGACATAACTCAATAAGCTCAACCTGATACCCTGCTGCTTCTTCAAACAATCTTTGACAAGAGCTCCAACAGTGATCGTATGGTTAGTTATCGGTTGACGTTATCGCCACAAGTGCCGCTTGGGATAGAACGATTTCTGCATGATTATGATGTCATGGCAGATCTGAGGTTGGATACGAGTCAGGGCTTGTGCAAGTCCATGTAAAACAAGCCAGAATAATTGGAGAGGTGATTAACTGTCCTGATTTAGTTATTGGAAATTAGAGAGGTGGCACAATGATGTCACTATCACAGTATCGGTTGCTCTAGGTACCACAGACAAGAGGCTAGATGGTCAGCAATCCATCTAGCAATTAAAAAGTACAGTAGGCCTATAGGTTCTTAACCAATTCTTTCTTCTTCTTTTTGTATTGCAAAGACTGCATTGAAAGCACTGGTGCTGATGCTTCAAAATTGATGCAAAAGCAAAGTAAAATATCCATAAAAACACAAAAAAACAGTGAGAAACTAAAAAACCGGATCTGTTAATTTCATGCCTGAAACATTCATATTAGTTTTGTGAACTAGAGCAACTGATTAACTTAAAATATTTTTTTTCCATGAATTAAACTATTGTGGCTTCAGAAGACTTAAAGGGGTCATATGATGCGATTTAAATTTTTCCTTTCTCTTTGGAGTGTTACAAGCTCTTGGTGCATAAAGAAGATCTGTAAAGTTGCAAAGACTAAAGTATCAAATCCAAAGAGATATTCTTTATGAAAGTTAAAAGTCAGCCACACCTACCTAAAATGGCTCATTCTAACACGCCCCCACATGTCTACGTCACGATGTGGGAAGATTTGCATAACGCCGCTCAAATGTTCACGCAAAGAAAGAAGGCGTGACTTTTATTCTCGCTGTAGTATTGTTGTTGCTACCGCTGCCATGTCGCGAAGACGCTGTGTGTTTCGTTGTGAAAGCGAAACTACTTTGTTTGGCCTTCCAAAAGAGGACGATATTCGTTTCGTCATGCCTGGAGCTGATCCGTGCTGGTCGCTGAGGGAATACATAAACTTAGTGCTGTGGATCACCGGATCGGCTTTCACCGTGGACAAAGCGGAGTCCAGCCCGAGGTCGTCACATGTGGTTGCCGCAAGTTGTCAAATCCACCGACTGCGCCGTTCTCAAGCCCGCCCGCTGCCGTTCACTCAAGGCTGCCGCGTGTGACGCTGTTTCATTGTGAAAGCGAAACTACTTTGTTTGGTCTTCCAAAAGAGGACACGACTAGAAATCAGTGGTTAAGTTGTATTTACAACACTGTTCCAGAACACTTCAACCCAAATATCCAGATGTGTGCAGCACATTTTATGGAGGACTGTTTCCTGATCCTGGGAGAGTAGATTACAATGCCGGCTCACAGACTGTAAGTACGTTTTCATATTTAAATAATTTGTCGCTGACGATTCAAACGCGAGTTTTGAGCAGTGTAGAGTAGCACTTGTTGTTTGTCATTTCTCCGATCACAAATGCAGACATGGTTT
>NW_015506009.1:521582-556475 GCF_001515645.1 Sinocyclocheilus grahami | reverse complement strand
ATGTGGGCAGTACATTTTATGGAGGATTGTTTCCTGATCCTGGGAGAGTAGACTACAATGCCAGCTGTTCTGACTCACAGACTGTAAGTACGTTTTCATATTTAAATAATTTGTCGCTGACGATTCAAACGCGAGTTTTGAGCAGTGTAGAGTAGCACTTGTTGTTTGTCATTTCTCCGATCACAAATGCAGACATGGTTTAATGTTTACATGCAACGCAACGCGTAAAAAGACAGTATAAGTCATTATAATCAGTAGTTACGTCCCCACTGGATGCAACAAATGCCTCGTTTATAATGGGTTATCACAATATGGTAAGGCATCACAATATGGTAAGGGGCGTAACATTTCCGTCACACGCTTGAGGAATTCGGCCAATCACAACGCACTGGATAGCTGGCCAATCAGAGCACACCTCGCTTTTCAGACCGATGAGCTTTGTAAAAATCGACGCGTTTCAGAAAGGCGGGGCATAGAGGAGAAACTATAATGTACAATATGTGGAAAATAATGTGTTTTTTGAACATTAAACCGCATAAACACATTTCATTACACCAAATACACAAAATAATGTTCTTTTTAGCAGCATCATATGACCCCTTTAAAACATATTGCATGTTGTATGGACCAACAGACTATTTTACTCAAATAAATGTGGCAAATTTATATTATACAATCTGCTTTTGCGCCACTGAAGGATAGGTTTAGGGATGAAGCTTTATAATATGTTTTTGTATGAATCAAAAAGCAGTGGTGTAATGTAACAAAGTAATAATACTTTGTTACAGTACTTAAGTATTTTTGGGAGTATCTGTACTTTACTTGAGTTTATATATTTCAGCCAACTTTTACTTTTACTTCACTACTTTTCCTAATTAAAATGCATACTTTTACTCCGATACATTTCCCCGAAGCATATTCGTTACTTACTACAAAATAGTCAGAAGTCGGAAGAACACGGACTGCAGGAAAGTAGGTTTGACGAATCAGTGGTCTGCCGTCTGCAAGTTAGACTCCTAAAAACACCTTTGATCATGTGCAAACAAGTGCGCGCTCAACCGCGGATGATTAATTTTCCACTCAAGTCGAGTCTGGGGTGTGTGATATACAGTATATCTTCTGCGATAATGTGTTGTAATGATGTGCGATCTGACATTATCAAGTATATCACCAAATCACACACACAGAGTGCATGCACGTTTATTAGTCTATTAAAACTCAAGGCAAAATTCCAGGCATTCTAAATTATGGACGACAAAAATGCTTCTGAATGTTTTTTATATTTATATAATTTAATATAGTTAACCATCTGTATCACACAAAAAGTACCGTTTTTCTGCAGATATCAGCACAATAACAAATTTAATAATATTGTTATACAAGTTCAGTAAAGTTAGCAATAAGTGACTTACATTTTAGACATTTTAGAATACTGCTTGTTATTGCTAAATTTTGCCAACAAAAATAGTTCCAAACAAAGATCTCAGCATTGTTCAGCCACTCTGAGCAATGGACGGTGTTTACTTATTGAATGAATCAGCTTTTTGAACGAATCGGTTTAATAAATGATTCAGTGATTCACTCATTAACACAGTCAAATACTTTGTTCCTCAATGAATCAGCCATTTGAACGAATCGGTTTAATCTGAACCGTTTTTCTGCAGATATCAGCACAATAACAAATTTAATAATATTGTTATACAAGTTCAGTAAAGTTAGCAATAAGTGACTTACATTTTAGACATTTTAGAATACTGCTTGTTATTGCTAAATTTTGCCAACAAAAATAGTT
This sequence comes from Sinocyclocheilus grahami, assembly GCF_001515645.1. Taxonomy (NCBI): domain Eukaryota; kingdom Metazoa; phylum Chordata; class Actinopteri; order Cypriniformes; family Cyprinidae; genus Sinocyclocheilus; species Sinocyclocheilus grahami. The sequence continues at coordinate 554,683 of NW_015506009.1, read as the reverse complement.
CCAAACAAAGATCTCAGCATTGTTCAGCCACTCTGAGCAATGGACGGTGTTTACTTATTGAATGAATCAGCTTTTTGAATGAATCGGTTGAATAAATGATTCAGTGTTTCACTCTTAAACAGTCGAATGCTTTGTTCCTGAATGAATCAGCCGTTTGAATGAATCTGTTGAATCTCAATGTCTCACTCATTAACAGTCACTTGCTGTCGACTATTTTTTCATGTTTTATTAAAATCCTTTCAAATATCAGTATTCAAAGTATTATGTGAAAAACAAAACATTATTTATTTATCTGTAACTGCAGGTTAAATGCATCCTTGTCTGTCAGACTCTGTTCCATGTTTTGTGTGTGTCTTGCTCCCCATGTGCCTTCCCATGCCCTTATTTGGTTACTTTCCTGTTCCTGTCCTGATTAGTTAAGTTAATTTGTCCCAGGTGTTTCCCTTGATGTTTCATTGCTCCCAGGTGTGTCTCGTCATCCCCTCCTCCTGTGTGTATAAATAGTGTTCCCTGTGTGTGCTCCAGCGTCCGGTATTGTTCTTGTCATGTATAGCGTGATTGTTCCTTGTGTTGATTAAACCCATTTGTATTAATGTACTCCTCGTCTCTCTCCGTTCCTTGCTCCTCAGTCCGCTCAGCAGTGCACCCGTGACAGAGTGCCGGACCAAAACTGAAAGTGAGCGGCGTTTGTTTTTTCCCGCCTTTTTGAAAGTTTTTGTTTCCTGGTTTTCCCCCCCCGCGGCGATGGAAATTTGCTCCCCATGTGCCTTCCCATGCCCTTATTTGGTTACTTTCCTGTTCCTGTCCTGATTAGTTAAGTTAATTTGTCCCAGGTGTTTCCCTTGATGTTTCATTGCTCCCAGGTGTGTCTCGTCATCCCCTCCTCCTGTGTGTATAAATAGTGTTCCCTGTGTGTGCTCCAGCGTCCGGTATTGTTCTTGTCATGTATAGCGTGATTGTTCCTTGTGTTGATTAAACCCATTTGTATTAATGTACTCCTCGTCTCTCTCCGTTCCTTGCTCCTCAGTCCGCTCAGCAGTGCACCCGTGACAGAGTGCCGGACCAAAACTGAAAGTGAGCGGCTTTTGTTTTTTCCCGCCTTTTTGAAAGTTTTTGTTTCCTGGTTTTCCCCCCCCCGCGGCGATGGAAATTGCTGCTTGCGTCGCCGCCCTAGCTCGCCTCGATCTCCCCTTCTACGAGTATGCCAAGGAGTTCTGCAAGCTCGCGGAGGTGACGGCATTAGAGGACGCCTCAATCAGCTGTTCTGGCTCGGGGCCAACTACCATCGCCTCGTGGACCTCCCAGACACTACTGGACTAACTTGGAGGGAAGGAGTTTTCTGGTGTCTGGGGAGTGTCCGGTCCCGAGCCAGAATCAGTCCGCCTCAGTCCGCGGCTTCCCCAAGTCAGCCGGCAGTTAATATGGCAAGCCGAAAGGACGTTAATGTGGCAAGCCCGAAGGATGATAATGTGGCAAGCCCAAACCTCGCTCCAGTGTCGGCTCCAGCCCCAGAGCTCGCTCCAGTGTCTGCTCGAGCCCCAGAGCTCGCTCCAGTGTCTGCTCGAGCCCCAGAGCTCGCTCCAGTGTCTGCTCGAGCCCCAAAACTCGCTCCAGTCCCAGCTCCTCGAATGCACTTGGCTGTGCCGGCTCCTCCAGAGCGCCCTCCAGTGCCAGCACCATGTAAGTGCTACCCTGTTCTCCAGTTAAGCCCAGGAAGGGCTCCTATTCCCCGGTTAAGCCCAGGAAGGGCTCCTGATCCGCGGTTAAGCCCAGGAAGGGCTACTGATCCCCGATTAAGCCCAGGAAGGGCTCCTGTTCCTCGGGTAAGCCCAGGAAGGGCTCCTGTTCCCCAGTCAAGCCCAGGGAGGGCCCCAGATCCCCAGTTCAGCCCAGGGAGGGCCCCTGTTTCCCCGTTAAGCCCAGGGAGGGCTCCTGTTTCCCCATTAAGCCCAGGGAGGGCTCCTGTTTCCCCATTAAGCCCAAGGTGGGCTCCTGTTTCCCCATTAAGCCCAGGGAGGGCTCCAGGCCTCTTAAATTTCCCCAAGTATTTTTTTTGGGGGGGGGTAGTATGGCTCCACCATGGCATCCCGAGTCCCCTGCTCCGCCATGGCCTCCCGAGGCTCCTGAGCCGCCATGGCACCCCGAACGGGTACCCCTCTGGAGGCCCACTGTCCCGTGTCTGTCCTGAGGGACCTCCAGAGTGCCCACCACCCCTCCCCATTGGATGTTATATGGCGTGAGGACACGCCTTCCGGAGGGGGGCGTTATGTCAGACTCTGTTCCATGTTTTGTGTGTGTCTTGCTCCCCATGTGCCTTTCCATGCCCTTATTTGGTTACTTTCCTGTTCTTGTCCTGATTAGTTAAGTTAATTTGTCTCAGGTGTTTCCCTTGATGCTTCATTGCTCCCAGGTGTGTCTCATCATCCCCTCCTCCTGTGTGTATAAATAGTGTTCCCTGTGTGTGCTCCAGCGTCCGGTATTGTTCTTGTCATGTATAGCATGAGTGTTCCTTGTGTTGATTAAACCCATTTGGATTAATGTACTCCTCGTCTCTCTCCGTTCCTTGCTCCTCAGTCCGCTCAGCAGTGCACCCGTGACAATGTCCCCTCTGAGATACATTAAACTGTGTAAATAAATCTAAATGCTACTTGTACTTTTACTTTCAATACTTAAGTACAATACATATCACATGCTTAAGTAATATTCTAAACGGCGACTTCAACTTCTACCAAAGTCATTTTCTGGGAAGATATCTGTACTTTTACTTGAGTATGTAACACAATGAGTTACTTGAGTTTCTCACAATGTATGATAAAAATAAATAAATTAACACCTTTATATAAATTTTTCATAGGACTTGCAATGTAGTTATATACTTTATAGTTTCATAAGGTATTTTCCATTATGGTTTCATAAGGCATCTTGCATTATTGTCAAATCTAGATTTCATGATTTATTTTTTTTAATTTATAGACTGTTGAAACAACTAATGGAAGTAAAATGGTTGTTATCCCATACACCATTCATCAAAGCTAGAACGTATGGACAATGGTAATATGGACTTTACCTTTGCTGGCTATCCCAGAGTCACAATATCACTTAGACCTGGGACACACTAGACGATTTTCAAATCTTAACCGACTTTAAAACCATGGGAAACCACAGACATGAAGACAGTTTAAACCATTTTATTCGCCTTATAATCATGTGAATTCTGATCATGTGATTCGACCAGACCGTGAGACCACAAGCGTTCTGTTGTACAGTGAAAAACCTCCCAATTTTTGAATTCTTTAAAAGCAGTGTTTTTATATTAATTATATTAATTAAAAGATCATGTCAGATCTTGTTGGGCAATTACAATGTTCATCCATTCATTTCCTCTCTTGTTTCATGAACACCCCTACATCAATGGACTGTTGATTCGTCCTATATATAACATGACTAATTAAAGGAACAGAGATGTTGTGTTGGCCAGTCTCAGTTATTAAATAAATCACTAAAGTTGTAACTACACACACAGAACATGTAAACTTAAGCTTGAGCAAGCACAGTTCTTTTCTAAATCTATGTCAAACAAAAGTACTGTTTTTATTACAAAGTTCAATGTTTTATTAAGCCATCCATCTACCTATATAAGCTCTTCTGCCACCATTGTTCATGCATTTTCAGTTCTCTGCAGAAGACTTTGTAACCGAGGAGCTCTGAAATAAAGGTGTCCCATTAAGATGACTATTAGGATGAGCTGTCTTTGAGTTATTTGAACAAACACGTACCCATCTCAATCTTCCCACTTCTAAGCACCACACAGCACAAGTCTAACCCCCTGGTGCTGGGTCTCTTACCACAAGACAATAAATGTCTTCAGGAACTAATTACAATGGGATGCAGAGCATTCAAATCTGTGATTAAGAAGAGTGTACGGTGAAAAAAATAAATAGATTAAAAGAAATCACTGCAACTAGTGTAATAAAAACAAATAATCATACACTGTGGTACATCAGAGACATGCAAGAGTAATTGTCTAGTTTGGGTTATTTAGAGTAGAAGAGGTGGGAAATGGTGGGTTTTGATGGTTGGATTAATAAAGAAGAACCACAGCCAAAAAAATTACCCAATTCCAGGCCTTTTGCAGCTGTTGGTGAGAGGAGTGTAATTGCGTCAGTGGCATCTTGGCCATCCCTTGAAACTCGCCACTAAAGCAGTTAGCTCTTAGCCTGCGCTTGGGCGTCATCATTTTCTAGTACCCATCCATCTTCTAACTCCGATTAATTCTTTTCATTCTGGCACCTCTCTCATAAATCCTGGCACACTTAATTAATTTCGCTGGCAACGTAGGGACCGCCATAAAGTGGAATTGTTCACACAAAACCCCATATTAATTATGCTATTTTACAGCAATCTCGTTGAAAGCTGTGTTTCATCTTTCATAATTACATTTCCAACAACAATGGGGGCAACAAAAGACTCTAATTATGGATTTGGCACGCTGCTGCTTCACAATAAGTCAACAGCGAGCAGTGCTAGAAAACGACCAGGGAGGTTACGGCGGAGGATCAATGACTAGCTTTTATTATTGCTGTTATTATTTTTTAGCAGTGGGAAGAGACATTGTGATACAGCGTGTGCATAGGCATTTTGGCTCACCCGTGCTATAAATCTCATTAACAAAACAGCAAGCATTGTTGGCGAACTCCTCGTTTTAGTGGCTAGTTTGAAAATGGTTAAGGAGTCACTTATGAAATGGATCAATGCCTGTTAGTTAGGCTGTTAGGTTGGGTTTGCATGAGCAGCTGGGCAAAGGATATAAATGACACTTTGCGAGATTGACAGGTGGAAACAAACTGTTTAGGGTTCTTTGATAGTGAGGACACTAAGGGATTGACAACATCAACTTGTGGATCGATACATTATATAAACAACATATGCTGGTTGAGCAACAAAAGTGGTGGATTTTGAAAGACAGCTAAACAAGAACAAAAAACAGCTAAACAAGAAGTGGACCTTCAGGTCCGGAGACAAGGAAGACCTGGCGATTTTGCTGGCAGCACTAGGGTTCTGCTGGGATAAGAGAACACACAAACCAATGCTAAAATTTTGGGCATTACTGGCTATAATGGGGAGGTAATTTGGTAAAACAGGAGAACTCTGAAAAGGTTAATGAAATGAAACCACCAGCTTTCTACTCAGTCAACCTTCTTCTCTAACTTCTATAGATTTTGTAAGGCAAGTCAATACAGATTGTGTCAAAGCAATTTTCATTAAAGCATTAATTAGGAAAATAGTGTGTCAATGTAATGCAAAATGACAATAGTAAACTCACCCGTGCTATAAATCTCATTAACAAAACAGCAAGCATTGTTGGCGAACTCCTCGTTTTAGTGGCTAGTTTGAAAATGGTTAAGGAGTCACTTATGAAATGGATCAATGCCTGTTAGTTAGGCTGTTAGGTTGGGTTTGCATGAGCAGCTGGGCAAAGGATATAAATGACACTTTGCGAGATTGACAGGTGGAAACAAACTGTTTAGGGTTCTTTGATAGTGAGGACACTGAGGGATTGACAACATCAACTTGTGGATCGATACATTATATAAACAACATATGCTGGTTGAGCAACAAAAGTGGTGGATTTTGAAAGACAGCTAAACAAGAACAAAAAACCACCAGCTTTCTACTCAGTCAACCTTCTTCTCTAACTTCTATAGATTTTGTAAGGCAAGTCAATACAGATTGTGTCAAAGCAATTTTCATTAAAGAATTAATTAGGAAAATAGTGTGTCAATGTAATGCAAAATGACAATAGTAAATACTCAATTATCAGTTAAGGGCAGTTCATCATTGAATTCAGTGATGTCATCATCCAGCTCATTTCAGTTTAAGTAGTATCTGTGCAATCAAGTCGACGATATCGCTGGAAATGAAGTGTCCCCAACTAAGCAAGCCAGAGGCAACAGCGGCAAGGATCCAAAACTCCATTGGTGACAGAATGGAGAAAAAACCTTGGGAGAAACCAGGCTCAGTCGGGGGGCCAGTTCTCCTCTGACCAGACGAAAGTCCCAGGCTGATATTCCACACAGGCAATACAGTGAGGCCTAATGGACTCAATCCATGTTGTTGATGACATGCACTCTTCAGGGTCACCAATCCGGCTCCTGGAGGGCCACTCTCCTGCAGAGTGTAGCTTCAACTCTTACACCAGAAACAGCTAATTAGTATCTTCAAAATGACTAGACACTTCCAGGTGAGTGCGTTTGAGAAGGTTGGAAATAAACTCTGCAGTAAAGTGTTCTTCCAGGTGCAGGACTGGACACTCCTGCTGTAGAAGTTGCTCTAGCTCTGTATGACTTTCTGTATTGTTCTGGGCAACGTTTCTCAAAAGCATCGTGAGCTAAGTTGATTGTAGAGACAGTGGGGGCGATGCTTCTATGATCTACTTAACCTTATGATGCTTTTGGGAAATGCAGCCCTGATGCTTAAAGGGGTCATATGATGCGGTTTCAATTTTTCCTTTCTCTCTGGAGTGTTACAAGCGCTTGGTGCATAAAGAAGATCTGTAAAGTTGCAAAGACTAAAGTCTCAAATCCAAAGAGATATTCTTTATAAAAGTTAAGAGTCAGCCATGTCTACCTAAAACAGCTCGTTCTAACATGTCTACGTCACGATGTGGGAAGATTTGCATTACGCCGCCCAAATGAAAGAAGGCGTAACTTTGATTCTCGCTGTAATATTGTTGCTGCTGCCGCCGCCATGTTGTGGAGACGCTGTGTTTTGTTGTGAAGGTGAAACTACTTTGTTTGGCCTTCCAAAAGAGGACACAACTAGAAATCAGTGCGATATCGCTGGAAATGAAGTGTCCCCAACTAAGCAAGCCAGAGGCAACAGCGGCAAGGATCCAAAACTCCATTGGTGACAGAATGGAGAAAAAACCTTGGGAGAAACCAGGCTCAGTCGGGGGGCCAGTTCTCCTCTGACCAGACGAAAGTCCCAGGCTGATATTCCACACAGGCAATACAGTGAGGCCTAATGGACTCAATCCATGTTGTTGATGACATGCATTCTTCAGGGTCACCAATCCGGCTCCTGGAGGGCCACTCTCCTGCAGAGTGTAGCTTCAACTCTTACACCAGAAACAGCTAATTAGTATCTTCAAAATGACTAGACACTTCCAGGTGAGTGCGTTTGAGAAGGTTGGAAATAAACTCTGCAGTAAAGTGTTCTTCCAGGTGCAGGACTGGACACTCCTGCTGTAGAAGTTGCTCTAGCTCTGTATGACTTTCTGTATTGTTCTGGGCAACGTTTCTCAAAAGCATCGTGAGCTAAGTTGATTGTAGAGACAGTGGGGGCGATGCTTCTATGATCTACTTAACCTTATGATGCTTTTGGGAAATGCAGCCCTGATGCTTAAAGGGGTCATATGATGCGGTTTCAATTTTTCCTTTCTCTCTGGAGTGTTACAAGCGCTTGGTGCATAAAGAAGATCTGTAAAGTTGCAAAGACTAAAGTCTCAAATCCAAAGAGATATTCTTTATAAAAGTTAAGAGTCAGCCATGTCTACCTAAAACAGCTCGTTCTAACATGTCTACGTCACGATGTGGGAAGATTTGCATTACGCCGCCCAAATGAAAGAAGGCGTAACTTTGATTCTCGCTGTAATATTGTTGCTGCTGCCGCCGCCATGTTGTGGAGACGCTGTGTTTTGTTGTGAAGGTGAAACTACTTTGTTTGGCCTTCCAAAAGAGGACACAACTAGAAATCAGTGGTTAAGTTGTATTTACAACACTGTTCCAGAACACTTCAACCCAACTATTCAGATGTGTGCAGCGCATTTTATGGAGGACGCGGACTGTTTTCTGGGAGAGTAGCCTACAATGCCGTTGTATGTTTCTATAAAGTGGGGCCGTTCAAACTTTGCAAGGACAGTCTGGCGCTTCTGACTCACAGACTGTAAGTACGTTTTCATATTTAAAGAATTTGCCACTGACTATTCAAACATGAGTTTTGAGCAGTGTAGAGTAGCGCTTGTTGTTTGTTGTTTCTCCGATCACAAATGCAGACGTGGTTTTATGTTTACGGGGCATGATGCAACGCAACACATAAAAAGACAGTATAAGTCATTATAATCAGTAATTATGTCCCCACTGGATGCAACAAATGCCTCTTTTATAATGGGTTTTAATGTTTTTGTCTCGCCGCTCCGGCCGAGACAAGGCATCACAGTATGGTAAGGGGTGTAACATTTCAGTTACACGCTTGAGGTATTCAGCCAATCACAATGCACTGTATAGCTGGCCAATCAGAGCACACCTCGCTTTTCAGACCGATGAGCTTTAAAATCGCTTTTTAAAATCGATGCGTTTCAGAAAGATGGGGCATAGAGGAGAAACAATAATGTACATTATGTGGAAAATAATGTTTGTTTTTTTTTACCTTAAACCGCATAAACACATTGCATTACACCAAATACACAAACTAATGTTCTTTTTAGCAACGTCATATGACCCTTTTAAGAAGGGGCATCTCATTAACCTTAAGATTATTTAGCTGTCATCAAACATTATGACAACTTTCAGGAGGATAGTCCACCTCCAACCTCTCTTCCCAGACAGGGTTTCCGATCCTGCTCCTGGAGGGCCAATTTCCTGCAGAGCCTAGCTCCCACATATCACCTTTATTAGCTGATTCAGGTGTGTTTAACTAGGGCTGGAGCTAAACTCCGTTGGAGGCTGGTTATCCAGGAGCAGGACTCAACACCCCTGCCCCAGACCATGTGGAGTCTACATCAGGGGTGCAAAACTCCTGGAGGGCCACAGCCATGCAAAGTTGAGTTCCAACCCTGCTCCAACACATATACCATGTAGTTTTCAGATAAGCCTGAAGGACTTGATTAGCTGAATCAGGTGCATTTAATTAGTGTTAAGGCTAAACTGTGAACGGATGTGACCAGAGTTTTGCACCCCTAAAACTACTGGCACCATCGAATGCACATACTCCAGTGCATTCAACTCCATCTGTGCAAATAGGTGCCACCTCAGTTTCATGGATCATGGTGCATCTTAATAGAAGTAGTTAATGTGAGTCCACGACTGTTGTTCCTGTCTCCAATAACAATTCCCATATAACATCAGCAAGTAAATGCTGTCATGTGGTGCAAAGATGAACATAATTTGCTGGTAATTATCAAGAAAAACAAGTTGGTGGTGGCTTTATGGGGTTCCACAGAACCAATAAGACAAATAATTATTAAGGGATGCCACATGGAAGTCAAGCATCTGATTAGTACCTGATTAATACAGCTAAACAATAAACTGGACTGCACAGACAACAATTGCTCTGAGGGCAGGCGGGCCATATGACACATGCACAATTCTTACTAATGACTATTAGTTATAATTATAAATTAATGGACTACCATGTTTTATGGCACATTGTATTTTGCAGTCCATCTGCACTATGTGTATGTATAGTTGCATTGTGTTCTAAACTTTTTCATACTCCAGTTTTGAATGTACTGCTCACCAATGAAAGATTGAAAATATAGAAATGAAATGAAATGAAAAGAAATGAAAATAATTACATAATTACAATAAATAAACAATACAATAAATAAACACAACTATTCGTCTTGTCAACAAGAGTGTCTACTAATAGCATGGACACCTAATTAATGGGGACCTATTTTCCATGTGGTTACTTCTGAAAAAGCCTGTAACTAGATTGGGTCCACGTCTACGTCTGGTGTACGTGTGCTACTGTGTGTCTCCAGTTCTTCCCAATGGGGGCCAATGGTGATCAGTAGAGGTTAAAATTACATATCACATCTCTGCACCCATTGGTCTATCCACTGCTCCATGACTGGCTCCACGGGTCCCACGGGTCGGCCTCACATTCCTGCTCCACACCCGCTGCTCTTTTGAGGCTCTGCTGGGATCCAGGGCAATTACCCGTCTCATTTAATTGGCATTATCATTTTAGCGTGCTGACAGAGATGGATCACCATGCTTGACCAGACCACTAGAGTCACCAAAGAGAGGGAGAGAGTGAGAAAGTGAGAGAAAAGGAGGGAGGGTGTAGTTAAATAATGCAAAAAAAGAGGTTAGAATCACAACAGCTGTTTATTAGAACATAATGTGTTAACTTGCAATTCTCTGATTTACTTAATATGTAACATATTGATATGTAATTATGTATGGATGCATGCACATTTAACCATGAACTATTGTATTGTAACATGAACTAATCAGTCCAAACAGTTCTATTAGTTCCAGTGACAAAATAGCAAATTATTAATGGTGTTGACTATACAGTACGCATGACACATGGACACATTTGTTTTAAAATTTGGCCCAAAATACCAAACATGTTCAATATCCTCTGACTGTCTGAAGCTAAAACAAATGGAGTCTGTACACTATGTGATTTTCTGTGAAATCTTTTACACTGTCTGGCCAAATTTGCTGACTGGCTTGGACTTTTGGTAACTAGTGTCGACTCCTCCAGACTACAAAGTGTGGCAAAAAAAAGCTAAATTTGAGTAGTGTATTTCAGCCTTTACTTGTTCTGCACCATCTAATTGTGGTTTGTTGAGGAAAGGTGTGCTGTTACTTATGCTTGTGGGTCAAACAATGGGTAAAACTTTGAAGGAGCAGAGTGACACTGCCCAGAACTGCACCTGCAACTGCACAGCAGTGCACTAAAAATAATTTTAAACAACCTTGGTAACAACCCCCTAGTTTAGTGGAGGTGATTTTTGTATTCGGTCTTATTTTGACTTGTCACATGAATAATTCCTGTGACAAAATGTATTGTTCGTCTCCTGTGACAGCCTCACAAACATGCAAGCCCTCTGTGATTTTCATTCAATGTGAATGACACTGAAGAAAACAAGATTAGAGAAGAAAAAGAGAGGTGTGGAGAAGAGCAAGAAGCAGATGAGGTAGGTAAGGTAAGAACTGTGCATTACTTTAACCCAGGCCTCACTTGGTCTTAACAAGTGAACATGCTCTGCCGCTATTACTCACTGCCGCTAAACCTGCCATCTGAATTAAGAGGCCCTATTAGATCTGCCTGTTTCAAAGCCTGTGCTAAATTAAAGGATGAGAAACACTGTGGATCCCCAGGGCCTTGAAAGAGCTTATAATCTGAATGACTTTGTGAATCATCAGTCTTGGGAATTGGTTTATTTTGTATTGCTTTTGCACAGTTTGCACAAAACTACATATTTGCATGTGTCATCTTTCACTCACATTTACACAAGCAACTTTCAAATTGTAAAGAAACTCTGTGCACCTGCGCACATATCTTTAGACGGAACATGTAATACGCATGCGCATGATAGACGATAACAGTATTGTTTTCAAAACTTTACTTTTTCATACCACCAAAATGCCATTGACATAAAAAGTTTTCCATTTTTAGTTGAAAACGGTGTCATGTAACCCCCCCCCAAAAAAAAAATCAGTGTGTTGCAGTCTGAAATGTGTTTTGCTTGAAATTACTGTACATTGGCTACAACCTACAGCCAATGACAGATCAAAATACAGGGCAAGGGGAATTGTAATGGCCTAATCAGTGGCCTAATTAAAGCTCTTTTATGAGGATGCTCCCCCCATTCATTGGACCCACATAGGTGTTTGAGTCAATCACAAAGCTGGTAAATGCAATGTGACTATTACTCGTTAGCTACAGAACAATTATGTCTTGATGACACAGTATGGAAGTGCACAGTCCCAGGTCCTTAACTAGTAATTATTCTCAGCTGTGATGAGACAGGCAGTAAAAATGTTCCTGGAATTGAGTGCCAATGACCAAAAATGGCAGCATGCTCGTATAATTACAGGGCTGCATGTGTCAGCCAATCAACTACCTTTGAGATGGGATGAATGTTAACAAATAGGTTTCTCCACATATTATAGACCTCCATGGCAAAACATAAACAAAAAAATTCACCTCTCATCCGCTCTTTCACAGATGTCTCAGAGATGTACATGTGCATTCTGGGCGGTTACCACCATTCAGGTGGAGACACTAGACCGATGATGACATTAGGAAATAAACCCAGACATGCTGAGCCACGATCACCTCTGCTGGTGTCTCCCGTGCTCTTAAGGGCTGCGATGTCCATCCTGTCAACCAGCCCACGCTGTATGAAAAATGGAAAGCATAAGAGAGACACAAATAAAAATAGCATTGAGAGTGGACAGGAAGCACTGCTTCATTACTCACCTCCCTTTCCTGGCCTGCTGGTGTACAAATGTGCTACATGCCGCACAACCATGCATCACCATCAGCTAAAAAACAAATGGGCTGTCGGCCCCGTATTTACCTCCGATTGTTCATGCACTCTCACATACACTTGTGTGAGACGTAAATATGACCCAAACAGACTCAGTCCATCTTCTATACAACACTCTTGCCATGTGCTGGAAGCGGGCAGGACAAATTTGTTCACTGGGAATAGACTTAATGTTGTAATTAAGAGTTAAATCTTCAGAACTACATGTTCTACAGCAGGGGTTTCAAACTACCAGCCTGCCGGCCAAATTCAGCCAACAAATCAATTTCCACTTCTGGCATTTTGGCCTTTAATGTTAACAATTTAAATAATTAGTGTACAGTACGACTCATAAAGTACAATTGTGCAAAATGACTCGTTACAAGCCTAAAACATGGCTTGTTTGTTTGTAAATGCACAACAAACAAACCCCGTATTCATCTCTCTCTCTCTCTCAAAAAAGAAAAAGGAAAAAAAAGTGCTAAATGTAACCTCACAGAAAAATTTAGCAACCATCCACAACCCCACCAACACTTGCTTTCAATGCTCTGCTTGTACATCCATCTACAGATATATGTCAAAATTAAACTTTGTAAAAAGTACAGATTGAGTTGGCTGTATGTTATGACCAAAATGGTTTCTGTGAGTGTGTAGAACTGTTGAGCTTCAGGTGTTGTGTGGGCTTCACCATATTTCACACATCATACTCTCATCAGGAGTCTATTACCACAGGAGGTGACTTCCAGAGGGCAGGTGGAGTGACTGGCTCTAAAAGCTTCTGCCCTCCCTCTATATTTCTATTGTACTCTTTTCTTGCTTTCTGTAGTGATAGAGTGCTGAAAGCATTTGGGAAAATCACTCAAAAGTCCTATCTGTTAAAGTGTGATAGTAGGAGAGAATATCATAAAAACATGACCTGATCACTCCTGACCATTGCACCAACAGGGATTTTAATGACACTGCACTGTAAATACATAGAAATTAATATGGAGCTGATTTTAATGACACTGCACTGTAAATACATAGAAATTAATATGGAGCTGGTTCCCCTTTGCAGCTATAACAGCTTCCACTCTTCTGGGAAGGCTTTCCATGAGATATTGGAGTGTTTCTGTGGGAATTTTTGCCCATTCTTCCAGTAGAGCATTTGAGGAGTCAACAGAGAACAGACAAGCGTGATGTTTCACTCCACAGAACAGGTTTCCACTGCTCCAGAGTCCAGTATCAGTGTGGTTTATAAAACTCCATCCAACATTTGGCATTGTACTTGGTGATGTGGTGCTTCCATGCAGCTGCTCGGCCATGGAAACCCATTCCACAAAGCTCCGGCCACTCAGTTTTTGTGCTGATATTAATGCCAGTGGAAGTTTGGGACTCTTCAGCTATGCGACTTGTATGTGCCTCAGCTCTCGGTGACCCATTCTGTGACTTTATATGGTCTTCCGCTTTGTGGCTGAGTTGCTGCAGCTCCTAAATGCTTCCACATTCCCCATTACATCATTTACAGCTGACCGTCGAATATCTAGCAGGGATGAAATTCCACAAATTGATTTATTGCGAAGGTGGCACCCTATCACAGTACCACACTTGAATTCAGAACCACCCACCCGCACAATGTTTGTAAATGCAGACTGCATGGCAAGGTGCTTGATTTTATACATCAGTTGCGAGGGTTCTCACTGGAACACTATATTGTCAATATCATACAATCAATAAATATAGTCAATATATAGATAATCATCATCAACAATAAGTGCAACAAGTGCAATATTACTCAAACTCATAAAAAGTTAATAACAATTATTATTGTATATATATATATAAGCAGGCTGATGCTTTGTTAACGTAACATGATATTCAGAGAGTTAAACGACTTGGCACAAGCTGATTGGTTCATGCTGCATATGCAGCCAGTGAGCTTACTGCCTTGCATTTATATGGCTGGCTAGCATTCACTTGAGATTTCTACAGCGCGCTTTCAGAGTTTCCCTGAAACCCTCCACCTTCCCCAGCTCCACCTGTATAGATCTGCTACGGGGTTATTTTATATGCTATTTGTGCAGCAGCAGTATGTCTTAGATACTCACGGCACCGTATCGTCACATGCATTGGCAGTAGCAAGTTCCTGTACTTGCTTGCAGCAACAGCAGCAATAATCTACAACTACAGCAGTAACCAACAGCAGCAGCGTAGCAGATCTGCTTATATATATATATATATATATATATATATATATATATTCCTTAAAGCACATGGTAGTGATGATATTCCTAAGACTTGGAAACAGTAACAAAGTCAGACTATTGAGAGCACAAAGAGAAACTCATTTAATTTATGTGGCATGTGGGCTGGGATGGCAGTGATACATGGTTTGGTTCAGCGATTGATAAAAGAGAGGAAATTTCTTGGAAACATTCACCATAGTGGATATGGGTGCAATACATCACCTATTTACAAACACAAATGGCTAATAACTCCCATCCCTTATAATACAGTGACTAAACGTAGACCAAATAATGACTACTACAAAGAATTCTGGAAGAGATTGTGAAAGCACTGTAAAAGCAAAACAAAATAAAATAAAAATCCAATTATTGCAATTAGGTCATTTAAAGAATTCCCCTCTAAAAGCACTAAAGTTCCCTCAAAGACAATACATCGTGTCCTTATTAACACTCATTTACAGAGTTTCAGTCTTCACCATTTCAGACTCAACTAAAGCAGTAAGCCGGCATTGGACATTCACTTTTACTTTTTAGGACGCAGGTGCTAAATTCTGCCAGATTAGAAAGCAATTAAAGAGCAATTATAAGAAAGAAAAAGAGAAACAGATACATATCAAAGAAGCCTTCAGATAATGTCTGCTGAGCAGAATTGAGATTCTAACCTGAAATAAAACTGACATCACCAGTTAAGCTCAGTCAACTCTGTTTCTTAATCTTCTAACCGAGAACTCAGTTATACAATACAAACCAAACCAAACAAACAATAAAACAATAAACAAACAAATAAACAAATACAATTTAAGTTGTCATAACAGTATATATACCGTTTTGTTAAATGGTGCATAAGAAAGTATTCTGCTTAAAGTGTTTATGAAAAAGAGTACAGAGCTTAGCCCCGTTTTAGACAAGCATTTGTGTATATGAGCCTACAATACTACAAACTAGAAAAAATCGACCAGTCTTTTTTTTTTCTCGATAGGCATCAAAGGCCGTGCTTTTCCTATCAGAACTTTAATATTGCTCAAATTTACGGCATGTTAATGATGCAGAGTCTTAATGCACTCTGCGACGGACAAAATGAATGTGTGTCAGGCTCTGGCTTTATGAAGCATCTTTTTCATTTGGGCTAGTTCAATCCAATATACCAACAAGACTTTTAAATGGTCACCGGTGGTATTTGTTTATAAAATCCCTCGTGTGTAGTCATTACTTAGAGTCACACACACACACACACACACACACACACCATCACCACCAGAATCATTTAAGAGAGAGAAAAATCACATTTAATTTTTAAAACCAATAAACAACCCCCTGACTTCCCCACCAGCAGTTTCCATTTGATTTGACAAACAAACAAATAAATAAATAGGAATAAAAAATGAGTGAATAAATAAGCAGAAGTAAGAGGAGTAGGACGAGGAGGTTGGAGAGCTGCATGGGGGAAGAGGAGGGGTGCTCAGGGAACGTCTTTGTTGGGATTCGTATCCCAGATGGATGGCTCTTACAGAGCCGCGTATTTATTTTTCCGGGGAGCTATAGCAAGCATGGTTTAAACAAACAAATTAAATCATAAGAAAGAAAAAAAGTGTTAAAAAAACAGTAAGTATGCCAACACATGGGACTCAGCAAATATCTATTTATTTATTTATTCGATTAATTTGATATTGTCCTCTTAAATATTTGATATTAATTTGATATTAATGTTACTCTTAAAAAGAAAGGTTCAATATCTGCATCTATGGTTCCACGAAGAACCACGGAAACTTTTCATTCCAAGGAAAAATGATCACTGTACGACTCTTTGAGGAACCAAAATGGTTCTTCAGTGGCATTGCTGTGGAACCTGTATTTTTTAAGAGTGTAGCTGAGATAACATAAAGTCGAATACATTTCAGTCATAACCCAATTTTGAGAAACCACCAAACGCATAAACAAAGCATGAATGACTGAGCAAAAATAAATAAATGAATAAATACAAATGAACAACTCAAGAAACAAACAAATAAATAAATTCCTTATCCATAATACACTATCATGCATAATAACTCGATACAATCTAAATTCATCCTTGCCCCTGTCCACTCTTCTTTTTCACCATTAAACTCCTAAAATGTGCTGTTTACACCCCCTCGGCCCGTCTGTGCCCACCCTCCTCTTCCTCTCGGGCTCAGGTCATTCATCACGGGACAGGAGTGGAGCCCGGGGCCTGCGGGCTGCTGTCAGGTGCTCACATCGGCCCTTTGTGCCGGCCCGCAAACAAGTGTCGGATCAGCAAAAGTCTATTAAAGGCTGGTGGGCTTTTCACACGCAATTGGCAGCGGGTCACTGACTTCACTGCTCCGACTCTCTGGACCCTCTTTGTGTCGCCGGCGTGCCGTGACAGATCCCGGCAAGATTAATGGTTTTTAGCGAGCATTTCTTTTTTTCTTTTCCCCATCTCTCCTCCTCTTCTGCTCATCCGCCTCCGATCCCCGCGCTCTCTGTCTCCTAACTGAGAAGTATTCACGTTATTGGAGAGTTTGCGCTTTTCTTTTCATTTGCCATCGCTTTCCCCCGCAGCCTGCGTCAAACTCCGCCAGAGCTTTCTGTCGGACTCCAGCAGTATTCGGTGAATTCACGCAATCATAGCAAATCTGCGTTACATCGCCGTATTCAAATGTTTTCAAGTGTTCTCTCTTTTTCCAGAAGTGTTGGAGATTCCTCTAAAGTGGAAGACTTCTTGCGTACTAATTCTCTCTGAGATCAGTGCGCTTTAATGCCTCAAATCTGCTCCTGAGCCCAATCTCCAACATTTCAAATAAAGTCTGTATTTGAGTACGCAGACAGTATTATTTTTATGTCATACAATAAAGTATCTACATTTCACAGAATTTTGGATTGGGGCAAAATATGAAGTGCATAATTCATAAAAGATACAAAAATATATAATTTTGCATTACATTTAACGTGTGCGCTCAGATTTGTTTCTTCTTCAGCGTATTACTGCTGCCATTGAGACAGCACACGCAACTTTTGTTTAAACAGTTTTAGTCAAAGCTGATGTTATTTTAGGCTATGTTTGCTAAATGTCACGAATAATAGGCCTACAGATCTCTTGCACTGATAATATAATGAATATGCAAAAACTATTTTTGAGATTTTATTTATTTATTTAATTTTATTTTTAATGAAATTAAAGCTTGGCTTATTCACGAGTGAAAATAAAGTGCATCCGATTATACGAAAAACAAAGCCCACAAAGAAACAATGATCGTTTAATTCGGCACAAAGTCAAGCTGGAAAAAGCAACATTCTTGTATTTTATAATATCCCCGTATTTTCTCTTCCACGTGGATTCGACTAGTAGATTATAGATATTAATAATAAAGACAGGATGTAACGATGACTGATGATAATGAGTTGCTGATTATCATGTAGGTCAGACAGAATCCTTAAAGCAGAGAGATGAAGCATAATTCCATGTCTAATAGCTGTATCCTTAACTTTTCCTTCATCAGTCACTGGTATAGCACGATTCAAAGCCTTCTTTGATTGACAGCGTCGTATTTTGATCAAAACACGTGCACTGAATAGAAAAGTCTGTGTAGCTAATTGTGTTAATAGACGTGCATTTTTGATAACACCTTTTTAGCGTGGCGCAGTGTGAGAGCAAAGTGTCCGATGCTGTAATAAACTGATGGCAGAAACAGTAATGCATGCAGTTTTCAAATCAAACCCAAGTTGTCTTAAAACTGATTGCAATCACAAATGCATCTTTGCTTTGTGGGACAATATAAGATTTTTAAAGATGATAACACTTTTTCCTTGGTTTGAAACGTAAATAAAATGCGTGCATTTACTTTTGTGCATTTTACTTTCCCTTTTAAATATGAAATGCCATGACATAACTTCGGCAGTACGAATAAGAATCTTCCTGAGAAGTTCTGTCGCGTCTCGACAGTAACCCCAATATTGGTTCAAGTATTTATAGTCGTGTCTGTTACATATTGATAACCAGCTCTCATAATAGATGATGCATTCTGTTTTCCACTATACTCTTCTGGAAAGCAGAGCACAAGCCTTTCGCAACCGCCCATCACCTGCGTGTGTCCCAAGAGGAGGATGCAGAGGAAACCAGAATACTCTCTGTCTGTCTGTCTGTCTCTCTCACCCTCTTTCCCCCATAAGCGCGCGCGCATTTAATATTAAATCTGCATTTCCCCCAAAAGTCTTCTGCACTGTTATAAGCTAAAAACAACACAAGTGCACTCGACGAGGCTTGTCATCACACGTGCACAAATGCAATCATGAGTTACAATAAGATCTTCAATATTTAAATATGCCATACCTATCTTAATGTCCACGGATGAATGTCCTATGTCCTTATGAGCGGTTAAATTGTTTTTTTTTTTTTAAGTAGCCAAAACCGGCATCCTTTCCAAGCCTGAGGCCTGGGACGTTCACCGGCATGCGGTCCACAACGTCTCCCTTTGACAACTGCTTTATAGTCGTGTCTGTTACATATTGATAACCAGCTCTCATAATAGATGATGCATTCTGTTTTCCACTATACTCTTCTGGAAAGCAGAGCACAAGCCTTTCGCAACCGCCCATCACCTGCGTGTGTCCCAAGAGGAGGATGCAGAGGAAACCAGAATACTCTCTGTCTGTCTGTCTGTCTCTCTCACCCTCTTTCCCCCATAAGCGCGCGCGCATTTAATATTAAATCTGCATTTCCCCCAAAAGTCTTCTGCACTGTTATAAGCTAAAAACAACACAAGTGCACTCGACGAGGCTTGTCATCACACGTGCACAAATGCAATCATGAGTTACAATAAGATCTTCAATATTTAAATATGCCATACCTATCTTAATGTCCACGGATGAATGTCCTATGTCCTTATGAGCGGTTAAATTGTTTTTTTTTTTTAAGTAGCCAAAACCGGCATCCTTTCCAAGCCTGAGGCCTGGGACGTTCACCGGCATGCGGTCCACAACGTCTCCCTTTGACAACTGCACCGAGCTGGTTTTATTTCTCTTATTCATTCCTAAAAATCGTAGGATGGGAATCTCATTAGGCCAAATAAGCGTGCATCAACACTTTCCCCGCTGTCCATAAGCAAGAGGATCACTTAATAGATCATTAACCACCAATATGCTGCTGACATGAGAGTTTTTCAGCATCTCGTCTCCATTAGAGAGAGAAAAACCAGTAGCGGCGAGTCTGAGAGAATACGGGCCCGGTGCCGCGTGATGGGGCCCGGTACCGGCAGACTGCACAGGTTTCCTCGACTGATTGATGATCTTTGGAGTGCCGCAGTGTGGTATCTGGCTTTTAGGGGTTTGCATAAACTTCGATGAACGAATGAACAGTTGTCGTGAGGTGGGTAAGTAAATCTCGCAATGGCCGACGAAAAGAAAGGACAAATTAATTAATGCAAATAATACTACACATTAAATAGTTATATATTCAAATAAAAATAAATATATTAAATGTGAAGGGATACGTAAGTATTGGTAAGTGAGGGTTAAACAAAGTAAACATATTTTTTGGTGCACTGCTTATTCTGCTGAATAAACTGACCGGACTGATCGTATCGGTCATTTTTAGCAGGATCATTTCTTAAAGTTAATTCTAATAAGAGCCTACCTGATCAAAGACGGCACGACATAATATTAAAAGGCAAATCGTAAAATGCATTCTGCGTCAAGAGTCAAACAGGGAAAAATAAGGGAAGGATGCCATGTAAATATGGAATAAGTCTATGAAATAGGAATACAAACAATAAGCCTTTACTATAAGGTTATTGATAATATACTTACTGAAATCGCCTATATTTAAGCAGTTTTAATAAATACTTAATGTGTTTGTGTATATGACTTGTGCATAACAAAAATAATCAATAATCAAAAATAATCAACAGCGATGTAACCATGCCTGTTATGAAAGATTTAGTCAAAACGCTCGTTGATGCACAATGCGTCTTTTACGCGAAGACAACCGTTTTAGGGGTCAACTTTTAAGATACCAGATATGCAAAATATTCTTACAATTCATTCACAGATAAAATCACTCATAGTCTTCCATCGTATAGTCGTATCGCCCTACTTAATGACTAGCGGGAGCACGAGCAGCCACAGGAGGGCAGCGTCGGGTGAGTTTTCGTGAATCTAGCGTCACCCGAAGCGCAATAGCAGCCTTTCACTCCAGCTTGTCTTGATGAAAATTCAAGAGTTAATAAATGTCGCAATAAAACATACACCTGGTGGGTCCCGGGCGTCCTCATTCACGCAAAACACCATCATCGCCATCATATATATATATATTTGTTTTATAGAAAAATTATGTTATTTTAAATCACGTGAAAACGTACACGTTTGTTTAATTGCGTAATTGTGTCACAGTGGATAAAGGCTTAATTATTCTTGTGATTTACCGACAGTTGTGAAGAAGTGTTACGCAAATGTTGGCTGATGTAACAACCTGCTGTTGCATGTCACAGACTAATAGCTTTTCAAAACAAAACACTTTCACAAACCATCTCGAGAGCTTGCTTTCGTTTTAAATGTCCGGTGAAATGAATCTGGAGTCCATATGTTGTTTAAAATTCAACTATAAATAGCATATCTCGATGCAAGAGCATAAATGGGCTTTTCATAAGAATGTGACGTTTTGAAAATATGCCCAGTTGCAGTATGTTGTACTTTGTATGTAGTACAGAACAAACGGCTTCTCGTTAAATGCGCATATCAGTCAATACACGAAATACCACTCTCCCTTTCTTCGGCTGACAACACACAAACAACGATCATTATGCTAATTATCCAGATCTGATTGGTCGCCAGGATCCCCTGACGTCACGCGCGCGTAGACTATAACTGCGCAGAGGGCTCTGGCGTCCTGCTACAGTCTGAATACTCAGGAGTGAGTGCGAGCTGAACTCTGCGGTGCAGAGCTGGACAAACACAGCACCCATCCACCTCAGCGCTGCTTCACTGGCTTAAGGACATCATTTGGAGTATCCGGGATCGGGACGGGAGCCCTTGTCCGGTACTCATTTTTGTCTTTTATTTAATGTGTTGAGTTCTAAGTGTGGAGACGGGACGCGCGCGAGAGACTTGACTTTCTCCAGAACTGTCCAAAGACTGCAGCTGTCGAGCTCTGTGCGTCCATATGAGGCAAATGTCTTTTGCAGTGCATTAGTCCAGAAAGTTGTTTTTTCCCCGCTTTCTCCCGTTTGAACATTTCGAGCGACTCCGCATGCTCCAGCGCTCGAGCGCGTCGCGTTCGGAGACCCATCCAGAAAACTGCATGCGCAAAGAGGGGGAAGAAAAGCAAAAGTCGAGTTTTGCGACGCTGGTAAACACTTTGCTGAAGAACAGGGACACAATGAGCGGCGATCTCGCCATGGGGCCCGAGCTGCCCACCAGCCCGCTGGCGTTGGAATATGTCAATGACTTTGATTTGATGAAATTCGAGGTGAAGAAAGAGGCCTTGGCGGCGCTCGACCGCTCCAATATACGGCAGTGCAATCGCCTCCAGCCGCAGGGCTCCGTGTCCTCCACTCCAATCAGCACCCCGTGCAGCTCCGTGCCGTCCTCTCCGAGCTTCAGCCCCACGGAGCAGAAGAACCATCTGGAGGAGCTGTACTGGATGCCCAGCGGCGCGTACCCGCAGCAGATCGACCCGCAGACGTTAAGCCTGACGCCCGAAGACGCGGTGGAGGCTCTGATCGGTGCCACGGCCCACGGGCACCCTCCGCCCCCTCATGTGCAGCAGCAGTTGCAAGCAGGAGGCTTTGAGGGATACAGGGGCGCGCATCACCACCACGGCCACGCGCAGCAACAGCAGCAGCACCACCAACACCAATACGGCGCGATCCCCCATCACCCCGACGACCTGCAAAGTCACCCCGGCGCCCACGGCCACCACCACCATCACCACCACCACCACCACAGTCAGGACCCCGACAGCCCTTCTCCTACCTCGCCCGGGTCCCACCAGCAGCTCCACCACCGTCACCACCACCACCACCCCGGCCAGCAGGGTCACCACGGCGCGGGGGGCGGCCTGAGCGTGGAGGACCGCTTCTCCGACGACCAGCTGGTGTCCATGACCGTACGGGAGCTCAACCGACACCTGCGGGGCTTCACCAAGGACGATGTGATCCGCCTGAAGCAGAAACGCCGGACCCTGAAGAACCGGGGCTACGCGCAGTCGTGCCGCTTCAAGCGCGTACAGCAGAAGCACGTGCTGGAGAACGAGAAGACGCATCTCATCAACCAGGTAGAGCAGCTCAAGCAAGAGATCAACCGGCTGGCCCGAGAGAGAGACGCCTACAAACTCAAGTGCGAGAAACTGAGCGGAGCGAACGGGTTCCGCGAGGCAGGATCCACGAGCGACAACCCGTCCTCTCCAGAGTTCTTCATGTGAGTGTGTGTTTCCTATGCCTGAGAGACTCTGCGCTCATTCAGATAACAGCAGTACTCACAGTAGAAGAATAATCCACAAGAAATAATAATCTCATATGTAATCATCGCCACCGAATTTGGCAACTGAAATGCGAAGAACATGTTAGAATGTTTTCTGGGACTGTAGTTTAGTTGCTTGTAGTAGCTACTTTTACCCCTTTCTTAGAGATCTCACAACAAAAGAAAAGAGAAGAAGAACTGGCTTTTGTACTTAGGATAACTTCAGATAAAACCTTCTTTCCATCATCTGGTTTGTTCTCGGTTGTTCAGGAAAAAGAAAAGGAAAAAAAAAATTGTGCTGAGAGGGGAGAGAAGCTTTGGACTTTTTTTTCCCACTTGGCCAGAAAAGTTGAGAGCGCCACAATATGCAAAACCTCCCTTTCTTCTCCTGCGTAACCCGCCCGAGTGAGGCGACAGGGGGAACTTTATGCAACATCTCATTGGTTTATTGCCTGCTTGGTTATATATAGTTATATATTAAAAAGAAAATGAAAAAAACGACAAAAACAAACACATAAATCTGCATTAAGATATTAATCCTGCATGCTGGACATGTATGGTAATAATTTCTATTTTATACACTTCTTTCTTTCTTTCTTTCTTTCTTTCTATTCATTATGTATCATAAAGAGCATGTTTTTGATCTTAAGCTCTTTTGTTGGGGATATGAGACTGGCTCTCCGGTCGCTCATTGTATGGGTTCATTTGGACTTGTAAATATATGCAACAGCAAACCTACAAACCGATATCGAAGAGCTGATTGTTTTCCAACTTTTATGATTTGTTTCATGTTTTGGGAATGGATTTCCAGTAACGGGCATTTGGAGTTGCATTTAAAGCAAGCAAACTTTGTCAAAGAAGCGCACTTTCTGGGGTAATGATTTAGGCATTGGCAGTTTTCATTTCGACTTTTTGATTGTTTCTTTGTTTTAGCAGAAACCGCCTTTAAGGAAACATGCCGCACACGTACTTTTAGTCATAGGTGAATTTAAAGCACGCCTTTCATTTGAACTGGTGCTCATAGTCTCACGTCTAGTTGTACTCAGACACAAGTGTGTGTGTGTGTGTGTGTGTGTGTTTCTTCTTCTTATTTTTCTTTTTCTTCTTCTTCTTCTTCTTCATGCAAGCTGTTGCATAATCTATTGCTATTCTATAATATAAGCAATACGTATAGGTCGTATCTTTTTTTGATGGATAGGATTTCAACGAATGGGCACACTTTCATCAATATTTTTTTGAGCTATATGAGCTGCCAGTTTTATAAACCAACATTTCAAACTCTAGTTATTATAATCCAGCTCGAGGGTGTAGGCTTCCTAAATCAGGGGTTTGTGTATTATTGCTTAACATGAAAACTACGCATGTATTTCAATGGAGAGTTTCAATGATCAATGTTAAATGTTTTCCTTTATTTTTTTTTTCTGCCGGTCAGTAAAAAAATAAGGGATTCAGGTTCTGCATAATCTCAAAATGAAAATTATATGTCTCATGTTATTGTTCTGTTTATTATGATTTTTTTTGTTTTCATTTCGTTTGTTTGTTTTATTATGATGTCGAGATTCTGGTTCTGCTGGCCAGATGCATAGTTTTTATTTTAATGATTAAATTAACAAACCGTCAGATCATATTGAATAAGCATGGTGCTTGCATCTAAGAAATATTGTTAAGAAGTCATGCATTTAACAATCTTTTTGGTTTATTACTGATTCAACTGTGTTGAAATCAAATGTAAACTGCAGCAGCGGGTTGTTGTTTTGTTTGTTAATTTCATGTATTATGAGGGGATCAATTTTCAAATCTGTTTATATAAATGGAAAAAAAGAAAAAGAATAGAGTTCAATTCGGACTGTTCCATTCAGGCTGGTTTCTGTTTCGTTTTTGCTGTTTTTGGAAGAAATGGTTTCTTATTTTGCTTATTAAAGTCCGTGAAATGGCATTGATTTCTTAGCCACTCATTTTATGTGTCAATTCCTGTGTCTGTCAAAGTTACGCAACATTTCGGTTTACTGTATGCCGCATTGTTATCACGCATCACTGGAATCCAGTAATCAATTAGTCATCAATCAACCTTTATTAAAAATTCGACTGAGGAACGATATTTCCCGTGGGGTTGTTTGAGCGGGTGTTGTCCTGCAGACTGTCTCTCGCTGAACTTTGAGATAAAACGACCCACATACAGAAATGCCCTCTTATTATTAATCAGTATTTGAGAATTAAACTTAACTTATGTGTGTGTGTGTGTGTGTGTAGAGGCACACACACTTTATAAGAAAAAAAAAAGAACACTTCTTTTTCAGAGGTTGAATACTTACCATTAATTTATTGTGCGTTATTTAAATAGGCTATGCAATATATTGAAGGACGTTAAGGAAGAAGAAAAGAAAAAACGAAAGAAAGAAAGAAAGAAAGCTAAAAGCAGAAGCTCTGTGTGTTTAGGCCTTTAGTTTTAGTGCGACCTGCAGGTTTGCAGCGCCTCGCGTGCTGACTCCAGCAAAAATCCAGCACGCACGTGCGCTCGGTAAAATGAGATCTTTGACCTTGCGCTCGAAGCCCAGACTGTGGGAACAGAACAATTAACCCTTCCGACACCCGATACAGCAAACGTTTTCATATTTCAAACTAATTTAATGACTAGTGTGGATATTTTGGTAGTATTTATATATATAAAATTAGGCGCATGCGGTTTTAGGACAAAAATACTATTGAAATTCTAAACAATACTACACTATATAGGTAAATAGTAAACGGTAAATAATGTGTAATTAGCGGAGACCAGGACTAGCTGTCAAACTATACTTTATAGTGACAGCTATATAGTTAGCATATGATGATACTGTAATTTTAGGTTGGAATTCAGAATTCACACAAAATATTCTCATTTAAAACAGTTTTTAAATTGGGTGTTTACAAACCCACCGCATAAGGAAACAGGCACTTGTGTAATTGGACTTTTGACTCAAATTGGTCTTGTGACAGTATATAGCCCTGATGCACTAATTACACAACATCACAAAAAAAAACACTGAAGAAAGTTCTTATCCAATTAGACATGTCTAATTTCTAAACTAACATCATTCCGTGATGAGGAGGATTCAGAAATGGATGAACAGATGCTTTAAGCTGTGAGTGCAACTATCGCACAGCTATGGCAGAGTCTTTACAGTAAGTTAAACCTGTTTAGAGAGCTTTGCCGCTCTTCTACAGAGCATGAGAGAAGGACGAGGGAGAGTGTTGTTAGGATTTCCTGACGGTTTTCAGTTTCTGGTGTCAGAACATTATCTGCCATGTGTCTGCACAATCTCAAGGACAGGGCGAAAGTAGCGAGGCCCGAGCCAGATGCCTCACTGAGCCAAGAGCAACTCCTACAACAACCTATATGAAAGACCACATTATTGCCCACTCACAATAATAATAATAATAATAATAATAGCATTTCTGACTGTAGTCATTGAAGACATGCAATGCAAAGTAGTTTTTATCTAATTCTTTCATTTTATTTACTGTGCTACTCTGCACTCATGTGTTAATAGTTGAGCCATCTTATAAGAATATCAATTCAAATCTGCTGCAATTATATTTCACTGTTGTAAATATTGACAGAGATAATTGTGCAGTAAAAAAAAGGAACATGCATAGGCCAACCTTTTACATTCTCTTTAGGATTAAATGTTCAATTATTATGAAATTTTAGTGTCAAATGGAAAAAAATCAATTACACTCACTGTTGCTTTTGTTCAATAAGCTCACAAATTGTTATTGATTCTAATCGTTAGCATCTTCTGTACACGGTAGAGTGGGTTCTTGAGTTTTTTATTTATTTTGTATTATATATTCCTCTGTCTCTTTGCGCAAAGATACTGTATGCAAAGAAAAAAGGTTGAAAAAGGTAAAAAAAAAGTAAAAGTAGAAAGGTATAAGAATGATAGAAAGGGAAATGCATTGGCGTATTGAAAGCCCTGAGACCTGAGTGTTATTGACATGACTTTTAAGTACTTATGTAGAACAGGTGTATACACGCAGCTACAACATGCATGCACACAAAAGTCTGTAACCAAAGACTGAGAGAAACACACACAGAATATTAATGTACTGGCGGCATGCATATCAACAGTCATGCAATCAGATCACATAGGACACACACAGATTTGCACAGCATTACAAACGAAGAGAATAATATGCATTCTACCACCCCAACTCATAACAGCATACAATATCTGTCATAGTGTATCTGCAGAGAAGACCTCAGGCAAAACCTCTCCTCAGACTGCGAGTCTATGCTGCTATCAGAAGAGCTTCACTATTCGTCCTCTCTCCAAGGAGAAGCTCAAGCTTAACACTGAAGCAACAACATTCACCACTTTTGCCCTGTCTTATATTTCAAATATTTATATATCAGTTTCGCTTCACAGGGCTATTATATGTCGCTCAGAAAGTCATATCACCTCCTGACAGTATGGGTCAAAAAAATATTCCAAATAGAACATTGAATTTAAGGTAATCACATGCTGTTTACATGGAAATGTCTTATTCTGATTGTCTTAGTTTGGATAATCATGTGCATATGCAAAATTAGTAAATGAATGGCTGCTCTGGTTTCAGTTCAGTGGGCAGTATTCCCCTGTGTGTGTGTTTGCTCTTCTCAAAACTGTTGCCTCACTTCTAATCTCCCAACTTAACCTCTAGAAATTATTTAAAGGCAGCAAACATGTAATGGGTGCAGTTCAACAGTTTAGAAAAAAAAATGTCTCCAGCTCTGACATATTAAAATACTACGGCTTTAACATTTTAATATATAAATATAATAATAACAATTGTCAATTGCACAAACTTTAAGGCTACATTTTGGCAAGTTGTTCTGATATCATTGCATCTCAGTGTAAACTCACCTTTTGATTACATGTATAGCATCTCACAATAAATCTGGCCTCCTCATGAGACTCATTTCCTTTCCAACTTCACTGAAAAAAAGAAATACAATGCATATAAAAATGTCACATGACATTAAAACTGCAATCCCTGAATTTCAAGTGAGGTGGATGCATAATTGAAAAAAAAACATGAGCAGCAGTATTCAACTGTGCAATTTCTAGTGTCTTGGTATCTTAACGCTGTTTAAAACCTAATCTTGGTGTCTAACCACTTTTCAAATTCTATTTATATTCTCATTCGTCATCTGCATGAACTACAATATTTACCTCAGTGGCATCCGGTACACTTCCTCTCATTTAGCAATTTACAGACTTCCCTGCACGTTTAAAAACAGGCATTTATATAATATATAAACCAATAACCATTGACACATTTCAAGCTGTTTGCTAATTGCACTCTCAGGTTTACATCTGGACAACATGAACATTATGTTTTCACATTCAGTCTATTTTGACAACATCAAAGTCTATAAAGTGACGTGTGCGTACATGCATACTTCCAGTGTGTGAAGCCATGACTCCAGCAGTTTTCCAGGAAAGCTACTTTTACAGGAAGACCAGACATTCATCTCAGGAAAACTGAAATTTTCCACATTCCGGGAGAAAGTTCCTCTCTGGCATAAGCATGAGTGATGCCAGGCCTGAGCCTCCAGGTCTTAAGCCCCAAATGTCTCAAGCTTTCTTCTTCTTCACCTTGCATTTACCACTAGGTTTTCATTCTTAGCCATTTTTTTAAAACCAGGAAATACCATTTGGAGCTTTAATTCTGGCCTTCAGATGTAATATCACCAGTCACAGTTTTGATATTTGGCATAAAATTCATATTGCAGTTATTCTGTATGTCATTTAAATTACAGCACAGTGATGTGTTCTGCAGACGACTCTGAAGAAATGAGAGGAAACTGTGATTTGACTTTGGTCAGATTGTTATTATTTTCCAGAAGTAATAAGTATGAATTATTTCAGAGATATACTGTAACTCACAACAGAGTGAATATACAGCTGTGCTAGATGAAGTTATTGATTATCAGATCAGATATTAATGTTTAATGTTTAATTTAGCTACCATAAAACTGAAAATCTAATTGAATAAATAATGAATCATTTAAATGTTGAACTAATGTAAATTTCAACTTTTGAGTGTATGTTCTAGAATTATATGATAAAACTGATAGACTTAATAATCGTTGAGGTACTTATTTGAATTTGGATTTGACTGATTTATTAACTGATCCACATTCATTCATTCATTCTGAAGTAAATCTTTCTGCTAGTTTTTTTTGGGGGGGGGGGGGGGGGATACAATGTGTAATGATCTGCTTTATGCACTTCGTGCTGATGAAGGTTTCACCCTCGCTGTCTCCTTTCACACTAGTTTGCTGCATGTGTTTGTGTTTGAGGTTTTGTGTTACAGGGAAACATGCTCATCGCCATCAACATCTGCAAGTGTTTTGGAGGTGCAAAGCTTCAAGACCAACTAAAGAAAGAGATAAGGACGAGGGAGAGTGTTGTTAGGATTTCCTGACGGTTTTCAGTTTCTGGTGTCAGAACATTATCTGCCATGTGTCATACAGTTTAGATATTTCATTTACAGAGATCTGTCTGTTTGTGTTCCATCAATACAAATCGTTTTGAAGTCAAAGCAGAATGCTTCATTCACTCGTGGTGTTTTGTTCTTGAATGAGTATGTGTTTTGAACAAATTTGTTTGAGTAAATGATTCATTGATACACAGACGCACCTACAGGTGTAACAATGTTACCTGCAGAAAGATCACTGACAAAACGCCACAATTGTTGTATAATAACAGGAAATATTATTACGTATTATGTATTTAAGACATTGGTCCTTTTTTAATATAAATTTTATGCATTTTTAAGCTTATTTAAAAAATAATTCATGTGAAGTCCCCCTTAAGAACAATGTGCATTTCCTTATAAATTGTAAAAAAAATTATATGTACAGGATGATGATTCATCAGCCAAAGTGTTATTAAAGGGGTCATATGATGCTCCTAAAAGGAACATTATTTTGTGTAGTTGGTGTA
Source organism: Sinocyclocheilus grahami (assembly GCF_001515645.1). NCBI lineage: Eukaryota > Metazoa > Chordata > Actinopteri > Cypriniformes > Cyprinidae > Sinocyclocheilus > Sinocyclocheilus grahami. The sequence goes on along the minus strand of NW_015506009.1, from coordinate 524,759 downwards.
ATGAAATGTGTTTATGTGGTTTAAAGTAAAAAAAAAAACATTATTTTTCCACCGCCTTTCTGAAACGCATCGATATTTACAAAGCTCATCGGTCTGAAAAGCGAGGTGTGCTGTGATTGGCCAGCTATCCAGTGTGTTGTGATTGGCCGAATACCTCAAGTGTGTGACGGAAATGCTACGCCCCTCATGTTACTGTTGATGCCCTGTCCGGCCGGAGCGACGAGACAAAAACATTAAAACCCATTATAAACCCATTATAAACGAGGCATTTGCTGCATCCAGTGGGGGCATAATTATGGATTATAATGATTTATACTGTCTTTTTACGCGTTGCGTTGCATCGCGCCGCGTAAACATAAAACCATGTCTGCATTTGTGATCGGAGAAACAACAAACAACAAGCGCTACTCTACACTGCCCAAAACTCGCGTTTGAATCGTCATTGGCAAATCCTTTAAATATAAAAAACGTACTTACAGTCTGTGAGTCAGAACAGCCGGCATTGTAGTCTACTCTCCCAGGATCAGGAAACGGTCCTCCATAAAATGCGCTGCACACATCTGAATATTTGGGTTGAAGTGTTCTGGAACAGTGTTGTAAATACAACTTAACCACTGATTTCTAGTCGTGTCCATTTGTGGAAGACCAAACAAAGTAATTTTGCTTTCACAACGAAACACAGCGTCTTTATGACATGGCGGCAGCAACAATACTACAGCGAGAAAAAAAGTTACGCCTTCTTTCTTTGCGTGAACATTTGGGCGGTGTTATGCAAATCTTCCCACATTGTGACGTAGACATGTGGGCGTTTTAGGGGGGCGTGGACAAGTCTTAACTTTTATAAAGAATATCTCTTTGGGTTTGAGACTTTAGTCTTTGCAACTTTAGGGATCTTATCTATTCAAAAACAGCTTGTAACACTCCAAAGAGAAAGGGAAACTTGAAATCGCATCACATGACCCCTTTAAGGAAAATAATTAGAAACATTGGCTCTCATAGCACAAAATCCAATCTGCTTGGCACAAGACGCCCCCCAGGCCAAACTTTTACAAAATGTTTAACTGACTTTTGATATTATTCCTATTTGGTTAGTAACTGGGTAGTAACTGATTACCTGTAATCTGGATTACGTAATCACGTTCCAAAATTTAAGTGCCCTTAATTACAGTATATTACATTCTGGAAGTCTGGACTAAAATATTTCAAACTAGGAAGACTTGGAATGTTTATATTGGAATGTCATTGTCATTTTCATGTTTATGAATGTTTGTTCATATAATGCAGGGATTTCCAAATTTATTTGTCAGCCAAACCCCTTAAAATAAAATATTTACTTGAAATATATCCGAGAAAGCTAATATTTCAATCATTTAACTACACATTCGCATGTTCTCTGATGTCAGTTCATGGTCACATGCAGGTAAATAAATAAAATATTTATATTTTTTTGTGTTCAAGTGTTTAAATTATTTTTACTTACATTTTTTATGATTTAATTAATTAGATCTTTATAAACGTACTATTCACTATTCACTCTATTAACTCACTAATGTAATGTTTAATGCATTTTATGATATTGACATAAAAAATTGAATATATTTTTTCTCTCTTTTTTTATATCAGTATGGTACATTTAATGCTAGGTTTAAAACAAGTTTGATAAAAAAAAGTAATCTATAAAAGTAGTCAGAATACATTACCTAAAATGAGTAATTATGTAATCTGTATCATGTAATCTGTAGTCAGTAACAGACTACAATTTATAAGTAATCTACACAGCTCTGGTTAATAAAGTACTTCTGAATAAACTGACAGTCATCTTAACCATTTTAACCAGCATTTGCCCGTTAGTTTGGCTAATTTGAGCTGAAACCTACTAGCACTTATAGCAGAGCAGAACGCCCTCATGATCATGGATGTCTGTGTAAACAATAATCTGAGTCATGAACTGAGCTCAGCCTCAATATGTGTTCAGTAGCCAGGGCAAGCGGGATTGACCTGAATTGCACATGAAGTTTGAGCAGATTGTGATTACATGGGGGAAAGATTTAAGCGATTATGCTATTTTGGAGGATTATGAAAAGTAGATTTTTCAAACTACTAAGTCCCGCAGCCCACCCACAGCATTGGTCTCAAATGTGCAGATGCGGAGACAGTTAACAGGAGTCAGAAGTACAGCAGCGTTCCGACCAACACATGCTGTATGCAGCATTACACACCTGAAAAAGAAAAACTGCACCAAATAAATCCATCAACAGCTACCAGCTTTCTAGATCAGGACACATTTGTATTTGTGACATGGTACATTTTAAACTTGTGACAAAGTTTACTTAGCAACAAAATCTGAAAACAACAACAGTGCAATGCAATGTACTTTGGAATCCCTTTATCCATTCTGAAATCCTACTCTCTAAAGTGATGCAATGGCACCAACTGGTCAATCAATTCTGTCTCTAGCTGATGTATTGGGGTTGTGTCAAGTGGTTGTGGGTCATGTGACTTCAGTTGTGCTTGCATGAGGATAATTTGGAATTAGGCAAAAGGGAAAATAAAGTTTTGATTTGACATGACTAACAACAACCATTCGCAGCTAATCTTACATTGTAAGCAGAGTTTAAATGTGTGCAAATGAATAGTGACTAGTGAGCCGCCTCCTGATGCTGATTTTACGGTGTAGTTAAAGGGATAGTTCACCCAAAAATGAAAATGTGATGTTTATCTGCTTACCCCCAGGGCATCCAAGATGTAGGTGACTTTGTTTCTTCAGTAGAACACAAGCAAATAGTTTTAACTCAAACCGTTGCAGTCTGTCAGTCATATAATGGAAGTGGATGGGAATCACGGCTTTGAGAGTCAAAAAACATTCACAAATAAAACCAAATTAAACCCTGCGGCTTGTGACGATACGTTGAGTTCTTAAGACACGAAACGATCGGTCTGTCCAAGAAACTGAACAGTATTTATAATATTTTTTACGTCTGATGCACTGCAGTGTCTGAACTGTCCTGAGCACGTCCTCGACAGCCGGCGCGTGACGCGTCTTCTTCTTAGCTTAGTCTTATTACCGCCACCTATCTCTCAAATGGACCATTGACACGCCTAATTGAGATTGTAGATAGAGTGTCAATGGTCCATTTGAGAGATAGGTGGCAGTAATGTACTTATAAGTCTGCGATC
>NW_015506009.1:515206-521413 GCF_001515645.1 Sinocyclocheilus grahami | reverse complement strand
AACGTTTCGCCAGGAGCCGCAGGGTTTCATTTGGTTTTGTTTGGGTATGTTTTTTTTTCTCTCGAAGCCGTGATTCCCATTCACTTCCATTATATGACTGACAGACTGCAATGGTTTGAGTTAAAAATCTTTGTTTGTGTTCTACTGAAGAGACAAAGTCACCTACAACTTGGATGCCCTGGGGGTAAGCGGATAAACATCAAATTTTCATTTTTGGGTGAACTATCCCTTTAAGAGGACATGCCTACTAGAAACCAACAGCACTGCAGCTTCAAATTGAGCTATAAGTGTGATATGTGAGCTGAAAACAGACTAAAGGTGTGGTCTCAATAGCAAAATTTTGGCAAACGTTTGACAAAATTTCAGGACAAAAAAGGTCCATTGTATGTTGTAAAATAGTGTAGCGGTGAGCAAAGCTCACAGAGAAGTTACTTTCAAACTAATAATCTTCTGTTTGTTAGCGTTGGTCAACCTATTGTGAAATCCGCATAACACGAAATTCCAGATAAAATATTAGATATGTGCTGATAAACTATATTTGAGTATTTCAGTTTCAGTGAGGACAGACAAATTACTTGACACTTAAAACTTCTCATGTTCAGTGTGTTGTGATTGGCCGAATACCTCAAGTGTGTGACGGAAATGCTACGCCCCTCATGTTACTGTTGATGCCCTGTCCGGCCGGAGCGACGAGACAAAAACATTAAAACCCATTATAAACCCATTATAAACGAGGCATTTGCTGCATCCAGTGGGGGCATAATTATGGATTATAATGATTTATACTGTCTTTTTACGCGTTGCGTTGCATCGCGCCGCGTAAACATAAAACCATGTCTGCATTTGTGATCGGAGAAACAACAAACAACAAGCGCTACTCTACACTGCCCAAAACTCGCGTTTGAATCGTCATTGGCAAATCCTTTAAATATAAAAAACGTACTTACAGTCTGTGAGTCAGAACAGCCGGCATTGTAGTCTACTCTCCCAGGATCAGGAAACGGTCCTCCATAAAATGCGCTGCACACATCTGGATATTTGGGTTGAAGTGTTCTGGAACAGTGTTGTAAATACAACTTAACCACTGATTTCTAGTCGTGTCCATTTGTGGAAGACCAAACAAAGTAATTTTGCTTTCACAACGAAACACAGCGTCTTTATGACATGGCGGCAGCAACAATACTACAGCGAGAAAAAAAGTTACGCCTTCTTTCTTTGCGTGAACATTTGGGCGGTGTTATGCAAATCTTCCCACATTGTGACGTAGACATGTGGGCGTTTTAGGGGGGCGTGGACAAGTCTTAACTTTTATAAAGAATATCTCTTTGGGTTTGAGACTTTAGTCTTTGCAACTTTAGGGATCTTATCTATTCAAAAACAGCTTGTAACACTCCAAAGAGAAAGGGAAACTTGAAATCGCATCACATGACCCCTTTAAGGAAAATAATTAGAAACATTGGCTCTCATAGCACAAAATCCAATCTGCTTGGCACAAGACGCCCCCCAGGCCAAACTTTTACAAAATGTTTAACTGACTTTTGATATTATTCCTATTTGGTTAGTAACTGGGTAGTAACTGATTACCTGTAATCTGGATTACGTAATCACGTTCCAAAATTTAAGTGCCCTTAATTACAGTATATTACATTCTGGAAGTCTGGACTAAAATATTTCAAACTAGGAAGACTTGGAATGTTTATATTGGAATGTCATTGTCATTTTCATGTTTATGAATGTTTGTTCATATAATGCAGGGATTTCCAAATTTATTTGTCAGCCAAACCCCTTAAAATAAAATATTTACTTGAAATATATCCGAGAAAGCTAATATTTCAATCATTTAACTACACATTCGCATGTTCTCTGATGTCAGTTCATGGTCACATGCAGGTAAATAAATAAAATATTTATATTTTTTTGTGTTCAAGTGTTTAAATTATTTTTACTTACATTTTTTATGATTTAATTAATTAGATCTTTATAAACGTACTATTCACTATTCACTCTATTAACTCACTAATGTAATGTTTAATGCATTTTATGATATTGACATAAAAAATTGAATATATTTTTTCTCTCTTTTTTTATATCAGTATGGTACATTTAATGCTAGGTTTAAAACAAGTTTGATAAAAAAAAGTAATCTATAAAAGTAGTCAGAATACATTACCTAAAATGAGTAATTATGTAATCTGTATCATGTAATCTGTAGTCAGTAACAGACTACAATTTATAAGTAATCTACACAGCTCTGGTTAATAAAGTACTTCTGAATAAACTGACAGTCATCTTAACCATTTTAACCAGCATTTGCCCGTTAGTTTGGCTAATTTGAGCTGAAACCTACTAGCACTTATAGCAGAGCAGAACGCCCTCATGATCATGGATGTCTGTGTAAACAATAATCTGAGTCATGAACTGAGCTCAGCCTCAATATGTGTTCAGTAGCCAGGGCAAGCGGGATTGACCTGAATTGCACATGAAGTTTGAGCAGATTGTGATTACATGGGGGAAAGATTTAAGCGATTATGCTATTTTGGAGGATTATGAAAAGTAGATTTTTCAAACTACTAAGTCCCGCAGCCCACCCACAGCATTGGTCTCAAATGTGCAGATGCGGAGACAGTTAACAGGAGTCAGAAGTACAGCAGCGTTCCGACCAACACATGCTGTATGCAGCATTACACACCTGAAAAAGAAAAACTGCACCAAATAAATCCATCAACAGCTACCAGCTTTCTAGATCAGGACACATTTGTATTTGTGACATGGTACATTTTAAACTTGTGACAAAGTTTACTTAGCAACAAAATCTGAAAACAACAACAGTGCAATGCAATGTACTTTGGAATCCCTTTATCCATTCTGAAATCCTACTCTCTAAAGTGATGCAATGGCACCAACTGGTCAATCAATTCTGTCTCTAGCTGATGTATTGGGGTTGTGTCAAGTGGTTGTGGGTCATGTGACTTCAGTTGTGCTTGCATGAGGATAATTTGGAATTAGGCAAAAGGGAAAATAAAGTTTTGATTTGACATGACTAACAACAACCATTCGCAGCTAATCTTACATTGTAAGCAGAGTTTAAATGTGTGCAAATGAATAGTGACTAGTGAGCCGCCTCCTGATGCTGATTTTACGGTGTAGTTAAAGGGATAGTTCACCCAAAAATGAAAATGTGATGTTTATCTGCTTACCCCCAGGGCATCCAAGATGTAGGTGACTTTGTTTCTTCAGTAGAACACAAGCAAATATTTTTAACTCAAACCGTTGCAGTCTGTCAGTCATATAATGGAAGTGGATGGGAATCACGGCTTTGAGAGTCAAAAAACATTCACAAATAAAACCAAATTAAACCCTGCGGCTTGTGACGATACGTTGAGTTCTTAAGACACGAAACGATCGGTCTGTCCAAGAAACTGAACAGTATTTATAATATTTTTTACGTCTGATGCACTGCAGTGTCTGAACTGTCCTGAGCACGTCCTCGACAGCCGGCGCGTGACGCGTCTTCTTCTTAGCTTAGTCTTATTACCGCCACCTATCTCTCAAATGGACCATTGACACGCCTAATTGAGATTGTAGATAGAGTGTCAATGGTCCATTTGAGAGATAGGTGGCAGTAATGCACTTATAAGTCTGCGATCTGCCATAAAGCAAGAAGAAGAAGAAGACACGTCACCGCCGGCTGTCGAAGACGTGCTCAGGACAGTTCAGACAATTCAGACACTGCAGTGCATCAGAGGTAAAAAATGATATAAATACTGTTCAGTTTCTTGCACAGACCGATCGTTTCGTGTCTTAAGAACTCAACGTATCGTCACGAGCCGCAGGGTTTCATTTGGTTTTGTTTGTGTATGTTTTTTTTACTCTCGAAGCCGTGATTCCCATTCACTTCCATTATATGACTGACAGACTGCAATGGTTTGAGTTAAAAATCTTTGTTTGTGTTCTACTGAAGAGACAAAGTCACCTACAACTTGGATGCCCTGGGGGTAAGCGGATAAACATCAAATTTTCATTTTTGGGTGAACTATCCCTTTAAGAGGACATGCCTACTAGAAACCAACAGCACTGCAGCTTCAAATTGAGCTATAAGTGTGATATGTGAGCTGAAAACAGACTAAAGGTGTGGTCTCAATAGCAAAATTTTGGCAAACGTTTGACAAAATTTCAGGACAAAAAAGGTCCATTGTATGTTGTAAAATAGTGTAGCGGTGAGCAAAGCTCACAGAGAAGTTACTTTCAAACTAATAATCTTCTGTTTGTTAGCGTTGGTCAACCTATTGTGAAATCCGCATAACACGAAATTCCAGATAAAATATTAGATATGTGCTGATAAACTATATTTGAGTATTTCAGTTTCAGTGAGGACAGACAAATTACTTGACACTTAAAACTTCTCATGTTTTACTAACATGCCACTGTTTCTTATTGTACTGAAAAGTCACGACGAGGCGTTCCCCATAGCGACCCCTAGAGGACGCAGTTCGAAGTTACCATGAAAGGGAACCCACTTTCAATCAAAATGCTATCTCGTTTTCCAGTGAAATGCAAATATCCCTAATACAAGATACATTTTTATCAGGCCTAACCCCACTGAACATATTTAGGATGACAGATTTGAACCAACAATCTTTTAAAGCCGATCTGAACCAGCCAGCCAAACAAACAAACAAACAAACAAACAAACAAAAAGTAATTTACACTATATTATAATATAGTTAAATCACATTTGCAATTATATTATAATAGAGAAGTTGTTTTAAAGTGCAATAATATTTCACAGTATTACTGTTTTTACTATATTTTTGATCAAACAAATGCTGCCTTGGTGAGCAGAAGAGACTTTTTTTATTTTTCAAAACATTAAAACTTTTTAACAGTCGTGTATGTTTTTTTTTCTTATGCCCTTTTTTAATGCACAGACTATGGAGTATCCTTTTTTAAGACTTTTGTTATTGGATATAGTGGCTAAAGGCTTTGCAATGATCAAAAAGCATTCAAATAATTTATTATGTGTTCATTTCTGACAAACTAGAGAACCCAGCTAAGATATTTTATATGAAAAACAGGCTTATTATCTTACACATAATAAGATAATAAGTGCTTCTCGAGTACATTTATCTCATTTGTAATGGCGTTTAAACACATTTACTGGAAATTGAGACAAAAATACTGATGAAAAACATGATTGTTTTGCAGGGCAGAATCCTTGAACTGCTTCTGAATTGGTTGAGTTCTTGCTGTTAGGAGGTCTGATAAAGAGATGCATCTGGAGGAGTATATTACATTGTAGTCCTTCTCGCTCACCCAGTGTCTCTCCCAGCTCTCCTGGGAAGAAGAAAGGGAAGGAATAGACTCAAGAAAAAGTGTGTCTGCCAGAGGCCAGCAGAGCTCTAATCAAACAGCACAGGGTTAGCGCAAAAACCGTGGGGTAAAAATATCCACCTATTTATACGCAGTCAGGAAGGGCTCCCCTCACAGAGTTTGCAGAGAACAACACAACTACACTGTGAGCCCCGATCTGCCGAGTCCTGGAGGATGGTCGTGTTCAAGTGAACGTTTCAGTTACGCCACGAAGAGCTGGAGCGTGTCAGAATCCTTAATAACAGGACGTCATGCTCTCCTCTGTTCTTCTGTCAAACCTCATGCTCTGCTGGGACGGACTTCCTCATTCTTTGCGGGCCTGGAAACTTTTATGTCTTACACGTGAAAACGATTGTAATCATAAAATTAACTCTTATGAACTCAGTGAACTCAGATTATTTTAGCATGTTTCTCTAGGCTAATCAAAAGCTAGTTTACAGACATAATCGAAGCTTTACACTTCTATTGTATATTAAAGAAGTTATGGACTTTACAGTAAGGTGTGGGGAAGGATAATATCATTGTTTCCCTTTGGGGTGAATTTGACCACTGTTGAAAAGTGCAGGAGAATGAAGTACAGTAAAATCAATTCCAGTGTATTTCTACAATATGTACATCAATCGGAAAACCTCAGCTTGTAGAAAGTCATAGCAAATATTTATGTTACAGTATATACCCGAGGTTCTGTGAGCTCAGATTTCATCACTTGCCTTCAACTTGAGTAAAACATGTTCAATTTATAGAGATTAAATCATGTGTTAGTTTACTCATTTACTCAGTTGCTGATCCCAATCGACTTCCATAGTATGAAAAAAATATATATAAAATAATAATTTA